>NC_135720.1:10976969-11195886 GCF_964656455.1 Halichoerus grypus | reverse complement strand
CACAGCATCTCTTAACAAGCAGTTTCCAAGTAATCACATGGAGAGTTTAGTTTATATCCTTCAGGCCCCAGTACTGTCCTGGTTTGCATTCCTCCAGAGACAAATGTTAATATAGAGGTTTGAGTACAAGTCAGTGCTTTGGGAGGTAAGCATGGACTTGTAGGTGAAGGGGGAGAGGCTGGTACATGAGACAGGGAAGGTAAGAAGCCAGTGAGAGGCGTGTTGTGAAGCGGGGTACAACAGTGGGCCATAGGACTTAATGCCACTGGGGAACTCAGAGACCCTCCATAGAGCCCATGCTGAGAGGGACCCCTCCAGGGGGAAGTAGCCCAGATACTAATCCACCAGCTCTAGCCAATCACTGACTGAGAACCTGAAGGAGAGGAGAGTCACACCTGCCCTGCCTCCCATGAACACCCTCGTAGTTCTGGTGGATAGTGAGCCTCTGGTGTGGGTGATGGAAGCTCGGCTACCATGCCTGGAAATTGTAAATGCTGTAAGCATATGAGCAGTTGTCTGTTGCACATGCCCACATTTAGACATACACACCATATAGAAATCTGTGACGGTATGTTCATTAAAACTCCAAGGATGGAAAAAAGCATTACAATGGGTTAGTCTTAGTATTTGATGAAGTTCATCTTTGCATATTATCTTTCTATAGCAGGAGTCAACAAACTAAAGACTACAAGCCAAAGCGGGCCTGTCTCAGTAAATAAAGTTTGTTTTTTTTGTTTTTTTTGGTGTAGTCATAGGTTTTAATCAGTCAGTAAATGAGCATAGAATCTTGTGGACCTTCAAGAATTTCACACCTGTCCTACCCTTTGGGTTCCCCTATTCCACCCCTAATCTCTATAATTGTCTGGCTCCTTCCTTTTTTTTTTTTAATTTTTATTGTTATGTTAATCACCATACATTACATCATTAGTTTTTGATGTAGTGTTCCATGATCCACTGTTTGCGCATAACACCCAGTGCTCCATGCAGAACGTGCCCTCCTTAATACCCATCACCAGGCTAACCCATCCCCCCACCCCCCTCCCCTCTAGAACCCTCGTTTGTTTTTCAGAGTCCATCGTCTCTCATGGTTCGTCTCCCCCTCCGATTTCCCCTCTTCATTCTTCCCCTCCTGCTATCTTCTTCTTTTTTTTTTTCTTAACATATATTATTTGTTTCAGAGGTACAGATCTGAGATTCAACAGTCTTGCACAATTCACAGCGCTCACCATAGCACATACCCTCCCCAGTGTCCATCACCCAGCCACCCCATCCCTCCCACCCCACCCCCCACTCCAGCAACCCTCAGTTTGTTTCCTGAGATTAAGAATTCCTCGTATCAGTGAGGTCATATGATACATGTCTTTCTCTGATTGACTTATCAGTAAATAAAGTTTTATTGGAATGCAGTCACGTGCATTCACTTACCACTGCTGCTGTGCGCTACCTTCTCGGAGTAGAGTGGTTGCCACAGAAATCACGTGGCCTGCAAAGCCAAAAATATTTATATCTGACCCTTTACATGAAACACCTTTGTTTCCCTGGTAGCCGTTTTTTCTGAACCATTATGTAAGAAGTCCAAAAGCAATCTCTAACTTCCTCCGATTAGTCCTTCTACTCTTAAAGAAATGGCTTCTTAACTTGTGTGTCCGTCCTGCCATATCCATTCTTTAGCGTGTCTCCTACTACACTGCGCTGTACACCTATGTACCTAGCTCACCACTGCCTCAAGAACTGAGCTTTACTCACATTTAGATGCCTAATGTCTAGACATCCAACAAATGCATATTTAAATAAAATAAATTCATTTGGGAGATCTGAGTTCCGTGGTCATCAATCCAGCTCGGGCTGGGTTCCAGAAAATGTGGACAACTTGCTCAAGATCACATACATGGCCGGCATCAGACCCAGGTAGGTCCCCTTGTTCCTAGTCCAGGATTGTCTGTTATTTAGGGACACAATCAGGCCACATGACTGCATGTGCTACATTTAACACGTGGCATTCTTGGAAGAAAAACTCAAGGTGATGATTTTAATCTACACGTTCTCTGATTGGCCGGGACCACTCTACCTGGGAAGCCCCTTGTCTGTCTTTGCCTCACAGATGATCTACATCTCTGAAAACCCTCCTCTGTCTACTAGCCATTGTTCCCAAGATCAAACCTCAAAAGTCCCTCACAGGGCTCCAGTGACCCCGTTATCTTTCAAAACCACCTTAGGTATCAGTAATAAATCTTTCACCTTCTGAAGAGGTAAATCAAAGCTTTGGACACAACCAGCAAAAAAATGGCTTTTCATTATTTCTGCTGATTATAACCACAAGTGTTCAGATGGCACCTTTCAGAGTTGCTGAAACAGTAAACAGTAACACAACATCTTTACTGTCTGATAACGAGAAGTGACTTACCTTCATCAAAATAAATCTCAGCAGACTTCAACACCCTTGGAAAAAGCTAGAGAAAAGAAAAAAGAAAAACGTTAGTGAAATGATATTTTATTTATATCTTTTTTTATGTCCTGCTTTTTTTTTAAATAGGCATCTCACACCCTAACTACAGACAAAAGCTGCATCCAAACAGTTAAGGAAATTTGTTACCTGCTTAGCGATTTTTTTTTTTATGTAATTCAGAAAAAGTTAAGCCAAGCTACAGACGAAAGCCTTTGCCACAAACTGCCTATCAGCCCTAGCCCATCTGAGGCCTGTTTAAAAACCAAATGAGGATTTTTTTTTTTTTTTAATATCCATGTCCAGATAAATTTAAGAGCTATTTTTCTCTCTTCAGGAAAGATAGAGCTTAATTTTTCAGGACTTCTAAAAATAACTGCCTCACCCCTCTTTGTGTCAGAATCCTACCTCGAAATCCTACCTTTTTTAAGGTGGCGACAATCTATGTCAAATCTACTCAAAGTAATGCTTTGCATTCGGTAGATATTTTAAAGACTCGTTTACACTTGTTTCGTATCTTTAAAATAAGCCTGTATGGTAGAACACAATGGGGGGGAAAAACAGCTGGAAAAGGGATCCAGCTCAGCGTACAGGTGAGGAGACCAAGTCCATAAGGGGCAACATCAGCATTATCATCTCCACTTTGCAAAGAAGGATGAACCCCTGAAAATGCGAAGGGACTTCCCAAATTCACAATGAGCACAGAGAAATGACTGAAGCGTAGTCCTTCTGCCTTCCGGTATGAGGCCTTTCTCTGGCCCGGGGAAAACATCTGTGTCCAACAGTGCTAACTTCTCTTAATTATAGTCTTTATGCATTTCATAAATTTTAATTAAAATGAAAAAAGTGAGAATAGACTGTTAAACTAGTACATGCCAAGCAGCTTAAGGTTATCACAAAAGCTACAAAATGACATGCCTGACTGACATTTCTATGGGAAGTCTTCTGTTTTGCAGCAGCTTTTCCACTCAACCTGATCGGTCTCTTGGTTGGGACTTAGCAAGAGGACAATCCAAATAGGACTGCATAAAGTCTGAGAGGTTAACACCTGTCCAGTGTGATTGCTTAGATGATACTTTCCCCACCCCTCACTGCAAACAACATCTATAATCATTCGAGGACCCACCAACGATGCTGATTAACTTGAAACAAAATGTTTACAGAAAAAATTATAATCTCAAAATGCACTTAAACTCATTCAATCTAGAGCCACTCCATGAACAATGGGTAAGCTAATATTTCAAGATAAGTATATGGAGAAATTTATCTGTCCTAGGAGAAAATTACAATAGCCCAGGGGGAATTTTTCTCTCTATATATATCTATCTTTGGAAAAAAATTCTCATCTCTGGAATTGAAAACAAGAAAAGATATCCATGCATTAATAAGGAGAGGCAGAATCCACTGTTATTCACTTAGCTACAAATAGTAGCCCCTGAGAAAATGATCCATTCAAATAATAATCTCTTAAAATGATATTTGACTATTATATACCCAATGTGATTTGTGTTGGATTTAATTATCTAAATTTAAAATACAAGAGACATCTAAAGCCATTATTTCATTTGGAGTTGAATGAAGTAAGTCATTTGGAAGTACGGTTTAATTTTTTAAAGTCGTAGCATAACTAAGGGAGATTTCCTCCATCTATTTCAACTCTGGAAACACACAAGAGAGGCCTGGGATGCTTAATTGTAAAGTGCTATATTATAAAAGGGAGCAAAATTAAGTAGTCAGATGTATTTGCTACATTAAGGCAAAATGAAAACTACTATGATTAGAGCAGTTTGAGAAAAATGGATGTAAAATACTTTCTGTTTAAATTACAGCAACAGCTACAATTAAAAGAGCACTTTGCTACTTGCTGGATAGCAGGAAGATTGTTTTCTTAATGCTGTTTGGCATTTGGGGGTTTTTTTCACGTAGCCCTGCTCCAGCCCATCTCCAGCCTTCCTGGATGGCTCTCTTGAGAAGCAGAGACCTCTGCAAAGCTCCTTGAAAAGGCCACAGGAAAGAGGCTCAGAAAATCTAATCATGACCAAAAAGAACCAGACACAGTAATGAGAGCATCAGTCAAATTCAGTTCGCAGAGGGGTGGCCTCAGCTGCTCTCTGTTATCAGTTGCAGATGGCTATGGTGGCCTCTTGAAAGATGGAGAAACGTTAACAGGCAGATACTGAGAAATGCAAATACCTTTTTAATAACTCTTATTAGTTTTAAAAACAAAGACAATATTTTTTTTTCAGCATATCAATATAAGTCAATCAAGACTGAACTATGGAGACCAACACCCAAATCCATTCTGTGCCCCATTAAGTGTGGGTTGTGTTCTCACAGAGGTTTCTATGAATTTTCACGCATTCGAGAGGAGATCACAGCAGGCATTCTCTTCTGCACGGCACATACCCTCACATTCTTTTTCCTTGCCCTTTTGCTGACCGATAGCCTCAGCAACACACACTTTTAGTCTCCAGAACTTTTGAGGAAGGTTGCAGGCTGTGAGCAAATATGTGAGTACAAATAATGAGCCCAGCATTTTCTCTGAGCCAGAAATCAACCTTATCTGTATTCTTGTGCAACCTTACCTTCCTCATGCCCTGTGAGGCCCAGCAGTAGATAGAAAAGTCGAGAGGGGCTTTTACTTGGTGCTATAGGTAGGTCTCTACAGTGGAAACACACAAACTTTCACAAGTTTGTCTGCTAATATAGATTACCTGAGCAATTATTTAAAACACAGAAAATCAGGGTCCCTCCTCTGAAGAGGTTGGCTTTTTTACATCATGAATGGGGCCATTAGATCCATATTTTTGGCCAGGAGCTTCAGTTATTTCGTATAATTGGATGGTTTGGCAAATTGTGTTCTGTGCAATAGGGCAAGATCAGGATTCACCTAATCCTGAAGAAAAGAAGAAAGGGGTATGGACAGAAGTAACTTGCAAGAGAAGAAACACATCAGAAATAGACAAGTGCTAGGAAATATCCTGCCTCACTCTTCATTTCTGTGTAGACTAGAGGATGAGGGGTGACCATTACTCCACTTCTTGTAGATTTCTTGTGAGTTCCCTGTTTGTCATTTTGTATTGTACCTCACTCTCTCCCTGTAGTTATTAGCAAGACAACAGCTTTTATATACTCAAAACTGAGGAGTCTGAAAAATTAGGAGTAGCAGACAATGTATCCTCTTTTTGTGGAGGGCCCAGGATGAAGAGGTCAGCTGGGTGCTGAGGTCAGCAGAGAGAGAGGAAATGTAGGTGAGGGGCCCAAAGGTAATTCTGGGAATTCGTGCTCTGACAGAAATTCTGGAAAGCTGTGGTGACTGGAATGCAGTGGACAGGAAAATCGTGATGGAACCTGTCCTCATTGCTGTTGATTTTGATATAAAAATGATGTGAGGCCCCAGGAATCTCCCAGCCAATCTCCCCGTCTTGGGGCCTCTTCTGGGGTGAGCTGAGAGCACACCTCCTGACCACATCTTGTGAGCTGGCTGTGGTAACCCAGTGTTTCTGAAGGACTTGACCATCTCTATCCTGGAAGATGCCAAGCATCTATGTTTCCTACAATCTAAATACTTCCAACTTGCTGGATGCTTCACCTAAACTTATAAATGAAGATCTCTCTTTCCTTTGTTATTTATGTAGGTGACTCCACACACCCCCTTTCAAGCCTGAGGGTCTAGGATATAACTCATTTTATGATAAAAAGGAATATCTGTTCATTTTAGCAGTTGCGCTGCAAGGATATATTTCAAACACATTTGTAGTGAATGATCACACTATATGGCACAGTCAGATTGATATGTGAAGTTCCCAGAATAGTGAGCAATTAATACAGAATGTACTACAAATCACTGGGGCTCAGGCTGAAGATGGAGCGCTGCTTCCGTACACTGAGAAATGAATTTGTATGCCAGAGGCCTAAGAGAAATGCACTAATGGTCCTGGGCTGGGGCCGTATGACTTAGCAACGTAGAACTGAATGCGTTAATACTGCTGCCCAGGACACGACAGTCATGCACTGGAGAGGCAGACAAAACCCACGGTACAACCCCTTTTCCTCCATGAAGGGTGGTGTTTGAGGAACATGCACTGGCCTCTGGCATCCCACAGGTTGCCCGAGAACGCAAGCTGCAGTTGGGCTCAACTTCAGAGAAAAGACTTTGGGCTTTTATTAAAGTCCCATTGGATGGTTCATTTACCATTCACCTGTCTCGTGTTTTTACATTTGTGAATAGGTCACCTTTTAAATAGAGTTCATTGTTTATCTAGAAACTCTGCTTCTTCCAGCATCTATTCTGTCTACACCACTTCCCAAGACTAGCAGGATTACACACACAGCTAAGGGAAAGTGGCATTATTTTATATTAAATAATGATTGCTTAAAATGATTATTTGGAGGTTAATCAGGACTGGCTTATGACCTCAGTTCACATAATAGTGATTTAATAAATGTCCTGAAGGAAAAAATACTCACTTCTCATGAGTTTAACCTACTCCCATGACATAACTCATACCTGTAAATAATCTGGTTAGAAACTTGTGGTTTAACTGTAATGAATAATCAAATAACTATCTCTTCTCAATGACAAGATAAAATTATTGTGAATTCCAACACTGAAAAATAAAATGTAATAGATTAACAATGCACATATATATCACAAAGTATTTACAATTACACTATTCATATAACTTATCATTTTAAAAAAGTAATGGTTTTTCTATATATGGAATACATTTACCTTAGAATATGAAATAGGTTAAAATTGAGAAAACGGTTACAATAGATATTGATATGATACTTAATCATATTGGGGTTTTTTTTTTGGTTTTCATCATGAAGAAAAATGACCATCATTTTAATATGACTCTTCAATCATTTTACCTTAAATAGAATATAATAACAAATACATTATACAGTATATATTTAATTCACATAATATTATTGAAAAGAATATTACATTGTATTTACATGCCCCTTGTGCTAATATTTTTTAAGCTACATTTAGTCTTTATAATTACAAAGTAATACATGCTCATTGAAGAAATGTTAGAAAAAACAGAAAATAACAAAGAAGAAAATAAGAATCTCCCACAATCATCACCGAGAGAAAACCAGTACTAATATTCTGGGATCCAGGTGACCCATGAATTTGGATAGGAAAAAAATACATCTATGTATCCTTACTGAAATTTTTCATTTCCTTTAGCTATCAATGTAGACAACAGTCACATTAAAAGATAGGGAATCTTAACAAAAACAGAGAGGGGGTGGTGCTTGGGTGGCTCAGTTGGTTGAGCATCTGACTCTTGTTTTCTGCTCAGGTCATGATCCCAGGGTTGTGAGACTGAGCCCCATGTGTCAGGCTCTGTGCTCTACTTGAGATTCTCTCCCTCTCCTTCTGCCCCTCCCCCCTGCTCGTGTGTACTCTCTCTCTCTCAAATAAACAAATAAATAAAATCTTTAAGAAAATAAAAAGAGAGAGTGGAAAAAAAAGGACTGAAATTTCTAAAACTGAAAAATACAATAGCTGAAATGAAAAATGCACTGGATAGCCTTAACAGCAAATTGGACACTGAAGAAGAAAAGATGAATGGGGCCACCTGGGTGGCTCAGTCGGTTAAGCATCTGCCTTTGGCTCAGGTCATGATCTCAGGGTCCTGGGATTGAGCCCCACATTGCGCTCTCTGCTCAGCAGGGAACCTGCTTCTCCCTCTCCCTCTTCCTGCTGCTCTGCCTGCTTGTGATCCCTCTCTCTCTCTCTATCAAATAAATAAATAAATAAAATCTTAAAAAAAAGATCAATGAACTTGAAACTAGGTCAAATAGGAATTGTAAATCAAGTAAAATTAGCAATGTCTGTGACCTTATCATCAACAAGAATCACATTATAGTTATTACAGATGTCTTAATATTTATACTCATCAATACTTTGAAATTATACTATTAGACCCATCACTAAATCACATACGATAATAGTATCTGTCTATAGATATATGATATACAGCATAGCTGGCCTACTATTAGTCAAATCTGCACCCTGCAGTGGTCTAGCCACCAAGCAGGGAAGTAACATGTTTTCATAATTGGAATTAAACTCAAATAGCTTTGATGATAGACTTCCAGTTTGGGTCATGACAGAGTAATGAGTATCAGTCTGTAGACAACCACTAAACTTTATGGTATCACTGTAAACAACCACTAAACTTCACAGATTGTATGAAGCAACTATTTTCAACCATTGGTAATACAAATCACAAGGCTGTGATCCATGAGAAAAGGGAAACACATGAGATAAGCTTCACAACCACCCCAGTTTTCTGCCTGGAAGCACTTTCCAAAGTGCAGCATATGAAAGTGAAACCAAAACAGATTGGTGGTCTCACCAGAAAAAGGAAACAAATATCTGTTTGGGGCTACAGCTAGAATTTGCAGGTCAGGAGAAGGTGAACAGTGAAGGATTCCCAGAAATCTGCATGGGGTCACTATGAGTCTTGGAATAAAACTACACGGTGCATGCTCAGGGAAAGACTTCAAAAAGCCTAGCATAAATGAGTCATGGGGAGGTCTAAGTAAGATTCTGGAGATTTCATCATGATAGGAGATGGGACATTGACCAAGCAAAGTGGAGATCCCAAGATGGACATTCTGGACATTCACTTAAGACCTAAGAAAGTTCACACTTTAAGGGTGGTTCCACTCTGTATTAAACTGAGCTTCTTAATTAACTGCTTGACAGAACAAAGCTAAAGGACATAATCCAAACTATCAACAGGTTAGCATCTACAATGCCTAGCATATAATCAAGAAGTACTAGATATATGAAAAAGCAAGAAAATGTGATTCATAATCCTTGGCAGAATAAAAAAATCAATATAAACAGTCCCAGAGATGATATAGATATTAGAATTATCAGACAAAAATTTTAAAACAAATTTGTAAATATGTTCAGATATTTAAAAGAAAATGTGAACAAATGACTCCACAAATAAGGAATCTAAGAAATGGAAAATATTTGAAACAAGCGAATGAAATTTCCAGAGTTTAAAAACAAAATATCTGAAGTAAAATATTCATTGCATGGATTTAAAAGCAGATTTGACACTGCAGAATATATTGGTGAACTTGAAGACAAATAAGAACTAAAAAAACTGAAGCACAGAAGCTTCAGTTATTTAGTCTATGAAGCACATAGACTAAATACAAATGAACAGATCCTTATAATAGGTGGAGTAATATCAAGTAGTGTAACATATACGTAAATGGAACTTAAGGAAGCAATGAAAGAAAAACTGTGATAGAAAAAAAATTAAGAAATACAGCAAATTTTTTTCCAAATTTTTTTCCTAATTTCAAATGCACAGAACAAAAAAAAATTCGATGAAACCCAATAACACACACAAAAATTCCACACATAGATCCATAATGTTCAAATTGCTGAAAACCAAAAATAAAAGAAAATCCCAAATGCAAAGAAAAAAGACAACTAATATACAAAAGAACATCAAAAGGAATGAATACAGTCTTCTCATCAGACATGCAAGCAAGAAGACAATACAGTGGTCTCTTTAAAGTGGTAAAGGGAAAAAAAATTCTTAAACTAGAATTCAACATTCAACATAAATATTCTTCAAAAACGAAAATGAAATAAAGACATTTTCAGATAAACAAAACCTGAAAGAATTACTTAACAGGAGACCTTCATAACAGGATTAAAGGAATTTCTTCAGGCTAAGGAAAACTACGTAAAACGCAAACTCAGATATACCTGAAGGAATGACGAATGCCAGAAATTGTAAATATATGGTTAAATATAAAAGACTCTTCTTGCTTCTTAATTCCTTTAAATGAAAATTGACTGTTTAAAGAAAAAAATAACAATGTACCTTGGATGCATAACATACATAAAAGTAAAACGTATGACAACAGTATCATGAAGGATTGGAGGGTATAAAAGAGCTATATGGTTGTTATGTTCTTACAAAACACATAATTAGGCATAAAGTGATTAAAGACTAATCTAAGCTAGACTATGATAAAGTAAAGATGCATATTATAATCCTTCAGCAAATATGAATAGATAGAACAAAATGATTGTGATAGGTAAAATAACAACTTCCCAAAAGATGTCCAGATCCTTAACCCCAGAACCTGTGGATATGTTATCTCTTATGGAAAAGGGGACTTTGGAGATATTATTAAAGATATTGACATCAGGAAATTATCATGTTTAATCTAGGTGGACCCAATATAATCACAAGCATCCTTATAAGTGAAAGAGGGTCAAAAGAATGAGATGTGATAATGGAAGCAGAAGTTAGAGTGACGTAATAGCTGGTTTTGAAGAGAGAAGGGGGCAATGATCCACAGAATATGGGCAACGTCAAAAAGCCAGAAAATGCAATAAAGTGGATTCTCCCCTCAAGCCTACAAAAGAACTGTAGCCATCCTGCTGACATCTTAATTTTAGCCCTGTGAGACTCATTTTAGACTTTTGACTCCTAGAACCATAAAATAATAAATTTACATTGTTTTAAGCCACTATATTTATGGTAATTTGTTATATCAGCAATAGGAAACTTAATACAGTAATTACGCTAAAAAGCTAATAGAAGAGATAAAATGGGATATGAAAAATATTAACTTTCAAAGAGCAAGAAAGAGAAAATGTAACGAATATATGGGGAAAATAAATATCAATAACTTTCAAAGGATTTAAATCATACAAGGTATGTTCTCTAACCACAAAGCAACTAATTTTAAATCAATTTTTAAAATCTAGAAATGCCCCAAATGTTTGAAAATAGTGCATTATACTTCTAAATACCAATGAGCCAAAGAAGAAATCACAAGGGAATTAGAAAATGTTTCAAATTGAACAATAATGTAAATCTAACGTACCATGTTAGATTATATGAGGTGTATGAGATGCAGCTAAAGCAGTGCTTAGAGGGAAAACTATTGTTTTATTTTAAATGTGTCTATGATAAAAGAAGAAAGTTTGAAATTAGTGATCTAGATTTTCACCTTAAGAATCTTGAAAGCAATAAGAAATTTAAACCCAAGGTAAGTAGGAGAAAATCATAAAGATCAAATCAGAAATAAATAAAATGAAAAACAAACAGTAGAAAAATTGATAAAATCAAAAGGTTTTTTTCTTTAAAAATATTAGTAAAATCTATTCATCCCTAGCATGACTGAACAATACAGAGGGAAAAAAACACAAATTGCCAAACTGACAATTTCTGTTAGCTAGACATAACTTTACCCTGTGACCTAGAAATTCTACTCCTAGATATTTAGCCAAGTAAAATTAAAGTATATTTCCACAAAAAGACTTATACAAAAATGATAATAGCAGTGTTATTCATAATAGCCAAGATATGGAAATAATCCCAAAAGTCCATTAACAGGAGAATGGATTGACAATATGTGTATAAAGAAATGGCAATAAATAAGAATGAATAACTATATGCAAAATAACATAGACAGGGGCACCTGGGTGGCTCAGTTGGTTAAGTGCCCAACTCGTGGGATCGGCTCAGGTCATGATCTCATGGGTCATGAGATTGAGCCCTGCATCAGGCTCGGTGCTCAGTGGGGAGTCTGCTTGAAGATTCTCTCCTTCTGCCCCTCTCCCCCACTCACACTCACTCTCTCTCTCTCTTTCTGTCTCTCAAATAAATAAATAAATCTTTTTAAAAAAATAACATAATAACATAGAGTTCAAAAACAATAAGCAAAGCAAAATAAACCAGATACAAAACAGTATATACTACACGACTCTATTTGCAGGAAGTACAAAAATAGGCAAAAGTAAGCTATGTGCAAATCATATATCCAATAAGGGGTTAATATCCAAAGTATATAAGAAACTCTTGCAACTCAAAAGATATATATATATATATCTCAAAATATATATATATATATATATACATATATATCTCAAAAGAGATATATATATTTCACACTTAAAAAATGGACCAAGGACCTGAATAGACATTCTTTCCAAAGAAGACATACAAATGGCCAATAGGTACATGAAAAGATGCTCAACATCACTAATCATCAGGGAACTGCAAATCAAAACCACAATGAGATATCACCTCATAGCTATTAGAATGACTATTAACAACAACAACAACAAAAATAGAAGCTAACAAGTATTGTTGAGGATGCAGAGAAAAGCTAACCCATTTACATTGCTGGTAGGAATGTAAATTGGTATAGCTATCATAGAAAACAGTATGGAGGTTCCTCAAAAAATTAAAAATAGAACAATACCACTTCTAGACATATAACCAAAGGAAATGAAATCATTATCATCATCAAAGAGATACCTGCATCCCCATGTTCATTGCACCATTGTTCAAAATCACCAAGATATGGAAACAACCTAAGTGTCTATCCACAGATGAATGGATTTAAAAAATGTGATATTTACATTTACACACACACACACACACACAAAATGGAATATTATTTAGCCTTAAAGAGAAGGAAATCCTGCCATTTGCAACAACATGAGTGAACCTGGAGGGCATTATGCTAAATGAAATAAGCCAGACAGAGAAAAACAAATACTGAATCATATCATTTACATGTGGAATCTAAAAAAAAACAAAAATTAAGTTGAACTAATGGAAGCAGAGTAGAAGGGTAGTTGTCAGGGGCTGGGAAAGTAATGGAGTGGGGGAGGGGAGATACTGATCAAATGATATAAACTTTCAGTTCTAAGATGAATAAGTTCTTAGCATCTAATGTACACCATGGTAACTATAGTTAATAATAATTTACTGAATACTTGAAATTTGCTAAGAGACTAGATCTTGAAAGTTCTCACCAAAAAAAAAAAAAAGAAAGAAAAAGAAGTGTGTGAGGTGATGTATTAATTGACTTGATTGTTGTAATCATTTCACTATGTATATGTATTTCAAATCATCACATCGTACCTTTAAATATGTTACAATTTTGTCAATTATATGTCAATAAAGCAGAGAAGCAGGGGGGAGAAGCTAACAATATTCCACTTTGCTAACATCTGCTTCTTTAGATTGTAAACTTGGAGAAGGCAAGAGTCATGTTTATCTCATCTTAATATCCTTCAGTGGATATGAATCAAAATGAGTTGAATATCCTGGAAGGATCTAGGGGCATCTATCAGTCAGTCATTAGAGGTAGACATGATCCTATAATGTGATGGAAAAAAATATACACTTCGAAATAAGACAGACCCAGGGTCAAATCTGCACTGCTTTTTTACGAAGTTGCTTAACCTTTCTGAAATCTGGTTGCCTCATTTGTGAAATTATGGGCGATGCACCTAATTCATAGAGCTTTGTTGGGATTAATGAAACAGTGTCAGCACAGTGCTTGGTAATAGGATCCAGTCCATGAGAACGTCTAGTAAATCTCTATAGATACCAGTTTCCTTGTGTTTTGAGTAAGATGGTCTCTGAGGTCCCCCTTAGTTTTATAAGTCCTTGAATCTATGAGCATTCAGTCAGTCAACAAAGACATTCATTTCTGTGCTGAAGCCTGAAGATACAAAAGGAATAAAACATATTTTCTGACTCTCAAGGAAATTATGGTCCAATGGAAAGGGCAAAATAGTAAATGCTGGCATAGAGGTAGAGAAAAGGTGGCAATGAGAGACAATAAAGACAATGAGAGGTATGCTGTTCCACCCTTGTGTCAACAGTCTCATTTTATGGGTTAACTAGAACAAGCCTATGACACAACTAGTGGAAGGGCAAGACTGAGTCCAGTCCTAACTTCTGGCTCTAATGGGTCCTGAGATCTAACCCGACTCTATGGCTCATGCATCCGCTTGACATTTGCTGCAATATACCACCCTTGGTTGCACCTGCAAAGGTAACCCAAGTTTATGGAAGCCGATTATTGGCCAAAAAGCCCTGCAGGGTTTTGTATGGATGGATGTGCTGCAAACAGCACTGTCTGTCAAAACACATTTACACACAAAAAGTAGAGAAAAGGTCATTATGGGAAAGATTAATGTTGATTTTCCTGGTTTTACTTGGGTTTAAAAGTAGAAGCTTAACTCTTCATTAACACAGGTGATTAAGCTGATTACACCCTTATAACCAGTAATCGGTCAGACGGCTTGATTAGACTAATTTATTGTCATTACTCTGCCACGCATTTCTTACACGCAGCACCCAAAAGAGGAGAGTTTGTTTGTAAGGCCACAATCCCTCATCAGAAATTCTCAGTGTCAGGTGGTTTTGAGAGTCAGAAATTTGGGGGCTTCAGAAAGGTAATTTGGTACATATACCTTTCAGTAGATAACACTCCTACCAGGGTCTGGGCGGGCACTCTGCAATCAAACAGCAAATCACATGAATTGTCACATTAAGCAGGATAAATAAAGATGATGAAGAGCCTTATGTCCACTCCAGCCAGGTTTTGCTGCCAAATGAGTTCAGGTCAGCTCAGGTTTTGCCACCTGAAACAAAACACTTTGGATTCTCAGAGCTTTTAGGATTTTAGAGTTATGAATAAGGAATTATGGACTGTATTAAATTTTGTAGAGAGCAACTGGCTAATTCTTACCTAAAACCTCCATTGATATATCTAGGTTACGCACAGGATCCTCAGCCAGAATTACGATCAGAACTCTTTTTCGCTGAATGCTGTGGGCACTTGCAGAGAAGGAAAGAAGGCTATCTGAACCACAGCTTGCCCTCCTGCCCACAGCACACAAAGCTAATGAGCCACTGCCTCTCCTGAGTCTGGAGCAGGGGGGTTGGCAGATTATGGCCAGTGGGTCAAATCCAGCTACTACTCATTTTTGTAAATAAAGTTTTATTGGAACATAGCCATGCCCTTTGGTTTACCTATTACTTTTATGCTACAACAGCAAAATTTAGTAGGGACAACAGAGACTATATGGCTTTAAAAAATCTAAAATATTTACCGTATGGTCATTTAAAAACTTTTTTTGCTGGCCCCTGGTCTTGAGGTAGTCTCATGATCCTTGCCCAAGTGCTCTAGTTACCACCAATAGATTAGAGGGGACAGTTGAGGTGAAACCTATTTCCATCCCCGGCATAGTGGGTCAAAATTATTCACAGCAGCCTCCACTAGTATATTATGTGCAATTTCCCTGTTTAAAGGGATGAAATGGGGTGCCTGGGTGGCTCAGTCAGTTAAGCATCTGACTTCGGCTCAGGTCATGATCTCAGAGCCCTGGGATCGATCCCCATGTCGGGCTCCATGCTCAGCAGAAAGTCTGCTTCTCCCTCTCCCTCTCCTTTTGCTCCTCCCCCCACTCATGCGCTCACGCTCTTTCTCTTGCTCTCTCTCTCAGTAAATAAATAAAATCTTTAAAAAAATAAATAAAATGAGGAGATGCAATGATTCCAACTATTTCAAGATTCATTAATACTAATCATTATACTGTATACTTCTATGGCATAATATACACAAATATCTCAAGTCCCCCTAGCCATATTTAGAATTGTTTCCATTTTAAACAAGAAGAGAAATATAGGACGAGAAAGGTTAGTTTTTATCAGAAAAGACTGGCACAGATCCATTTCAACTGGGTATTTAAAAATAAGAAAAATGATGATTCTGATTTTTCTCCCACAGCTTATCTTAGTATGGTAGCCTATTACTCTAAGGTGGGTGTACAAGCTGAGCAATAGAGGAAATAGTCCTAGCTTTAGACTCACCTCAAAGTGAGGCATGAATTATCTGGACAAAATATAGCTCAACATCAGTGGTTAATAGCTGGCCTATTCAAGTTTGTGTCAAAATGAAAGAGCTTTTTATCTTCTCTCTGTTTTTATTCAATGTAACACCACAGTGGGAACCTGTAGGGTTAATTACAACCTAATGAATGAATGGATGTTCTTCACATAACCTGGAGCTATTTCCACACATAATTCACTCTTGAAGGCCATTCTGCTGACTGGCCATCCACTAACCAACACAAATGCCAATACTTGGAGAAATACGATGCCTTCCCTGAAAGACTATGCACACAGCCTTCCCACTCACTGTGTGCAGAATTCTGTGCAGCCACTGTGGAGAATTTCTGGAAGTATAACCCTTTCCTCTTGGCCCCGGTATCTTACAACTTAATTGGGAAAGTAAAGCACACACTCATAAAAATTAAGCAATCATAAAGAGCTAATTTGTGGTAATAAGAGGTAATTTGTGGTCATTTGCCAAACTTCAGCCCAACTTTTCAAACACTTCGGCATAAATTACACTGTAGCAAGAGTTCAAAACTGTCTGGAAAATCCTTCTCATCTAATATCATTAATGCATGCTTCAAACAGTGAGATTTCTATTTATTTTGACAACTATTCCCAGTGTCAGGATGTAGCAAGCAAGTATGAAAAGATGAGTAGACAGGAACTTGACAACCTAATTTTATAATATGAATTTTGAAAATATTTATGGGAGAATTTTTTATCCTATTTACTACACATTCTCACAGAGAATCTTGGAGTCTCTGAATGTTATAGTTTGAGGCAGTTTAAGTGTAGGAAATACCACACCTTCACTTTTAAATGTGGAAATGAAGAACTAGAGATTTCTGGTGGCTTTCCCAACATCAGTGGCAACCTAGCCTGGATTGCTGGTCTTCTAACTCCAAACTGGGTAGGGGGTGACAGGAAGGGTGGGTTACGATAGCCTGGATCATGTAATATTGCAATAATCTTCCTGGTAGGGAAAGGCCCTGGGTAGATCCAGGAGGTCTGCAGAAAATTCAAGATAAGAGTGAAGGCTAGCTGGGGCTCTCAGGTCATAGGGCAGCTAACACTATATTGAAGGCAGAGCATCTGCAACCAATTCCAACTTCCAAAGTAGGATAGAACAATAGTGGACAGGCTACAAAGCAGAGCCTGGATTCATGGCTCCCTTTTCTATGGACAGAATTTAAAAAAAAAAAAAAAATTTCCTTATCACGGAGAGAAGTGTCGTTCCCCAACAGGTACCAGTATATAGAGTGACCAACCACATCAGCTTTCCCAAAACTCTCCCAATTTGGCACTGAAACTCCTATATCCTGAGAAACCCAGCAGTCCCAGGCAAACCGAGATGGTTGGTCACCCTAGAAGGGGAGCATGGTGCCCACACAATGAAGACACTCATTAGGTTTGGACCTGGACAGACTACTACTCCGTAACAGTCTTCTCTGATGTTGAGTGCATACAGGAAGGTCCCCTACCCTATAGACTCTAAAATTGATTACTCCTCCATTAAGGTGTTTAAGCTTCTGACTAAAAAACTATCACTAAACAACCAGTCCACATCGGGGCAGAGTCAGACAAGTTGGCCAAATCACACAAGAAAACACTCTCTTTTGGAATAATCTTTTCATGACTCGACCTGGGATTTATTTTTTCAAAAACCTATTTAACATGGAAGAGGAAGATAGCTCTGTTTCTATGTCTACTATTTCTTGCTTAAATGGTACCTTTGTCAAAATGTGTGTGATTGCAGAGTGACAAGCACAATGTAAGTCCTTATAGGTACTTTTTCCTTAAAGTTACTCAATATCTCAAATAAAAACTTTATTTTTGGCAAAGTGCTTTTAAGAAGAGGATTTTGAGGCAAAAGTATCGAATGTACAGGTGAGAACAATTCAGTTCTGTGTTCTGCAAGGCTGGCCTCTTTCCACAGCAAATCCTTCCTGGGGCCATCCCCATCTCTATCAGTCTGTGCTGAGGAAACAAACCAATTTGGATACTGGCTTAAACCCAATATCACCACAGAGGAAACTCTTCTGCCCTAAAAAAAAAAAAAAAAAAAAGACCCGGCATGCCAAAGCCAAATGTAAATGGCAAATGGCATTTGGCTCATACACTCTTTGTGGTTGACAGTACAAGTTGGTCTAGGTAAGAATTCTGGTCCCACCTCTGCAACCATCTGTGTGATCAGGAGGAAGTCATTTGACCTGCTTTAGTTTGGGCTTTTATAAGGCAAGATCGCTCAACTAGACTGATCTCTAGCTTCTTTTTAGCCACAAAAACCATTGAAGGTATTTCTATAGCTTTGCTTTAATTCATATGATCAAGATTCAGCTTACTTATTCATGCAGACAATATTAGAGTGTCCCTCTTTCTACGTGGTAACTAGGCCTTGTGCTGGGTGTCGTGTACATTGGTAAATAAGCAGCAAGACCCCTGCCCTCAGAGTTCACAGTCTGTAGGAAAAAAGACAATAAACAAGAACACAAACAAGGTATGAGTATGAATTAAAGTGGCCACAGCCAGCACATGAAAGGGGAATAACAAGGAGTTCAAGGAGTGCCCCATCTGATGATTTCCATTTTTCCAATGAGGTGTGAGGTAAAGTCACCAACTAAATATGCACCAGAGAGAGGTAGGATGGAAGATGTGAGAGAGAAAAAGCATAAAATAGTCATCTCATAAGGGGACAGGGAGCTTGCAGAGAAGTGTGGCCAGATGGCCAGGCAGTATTAGGAACCCTCCTGAGGTCTGAGATCAAAAATTTAAGAGAGACCCAGTCTACTCAGTTATGGTTTCCTCTGACTAGGCTCCACAGCTCAGATGTAAGCAGAATAAAGCAGAGAGCTAGGTTCATCAGGGCAGTGGTTCTCAGCCCTGCCTGGGTATTAGAACCACTTAGGAGCTGATAAAAAGAAAAATACTGAGACCCAGACTCCTCCTGCAGAGACTGATTCAGTTGCTCTGCAGTGGGGCCCAGGCACGGGTAATTTTGAAGGCTCTTTGGTATGGTTAAAGTGCTTTGGTTATGGGCTTTGAAAAGAGAGTAGGATAGCCAGAAGAAGCAGATGTCTACAAGACAGTCATACTGATTGAGTAAGGAACCTATACTGGACAAAACATGAATGGAAGCCAAGAGGGAGTTAATGAAATTAGGGGGTTCAGTGGACCACAATGAGGTCAAGGAATAATTATTCTTGGGGTTCCTTGAACAGTTAACTAGAAGGATAAAAGCCTTTAGTAGGAGCATGGTATTACCATTTCATATATTTAAGGGATTTTTTTTAAGATTTTATTTATTTATTTGACAGAGAGAGAGACAGCAAAAGAGGGAACACAAGCAGGGGGAGTGGGAGAGGGAGAAGCAGGCTTCCCCCTGAGCAGGGAGCCCGATGCAGGGCTCCATCCCAGGACCCTGGGATGATGATCTGAGCTGAAGGCGGATGCTTAACGACTAAGCCACCCAGGCGCCCCTTAAGGGATTTTTTTTAAGTTGTTATGGTGAAGGAATCTAAGATGTGGCCATGGGAGTGGGTGGCTAGCCAATACAGAAAAAAGCAAAATACTACAGATGAGAAGGTCAAGGAACTGAGAGGCCAGGATATGGTGTAGACCATCCACCTATAAGCTGAGATCGCCAAGAATTATCATAACAGTTGGGGTGTATCAGAGGACTCTGAACCAGGAATTAAGTCCACAATAAATGATTAGGGCCAGCAGAGCTGGGGGAATCTAGAAAGTCAGGCTGGGACAGAGGGTCTCCAGGGGGCCAGAAGGCCTGAACCAGGCAGTTAACAGGCCTCAGACAAATGGGCTGAGCTCAGGGTCTAAGCTGAGGAAGAAGGTAGGATTTGTATGTCCAGTCCCAGCAACCCCCCCCCCACTCCAGACTCGCTGAGCCAGAGACACACTCAACATCCACACTGACGTCTAGCAGCATCTCAGCTGAACATGTCCAGAAATGAGCTCCAGATGACCCCCTCCTCGCCTGTTCCTGCAAAGCCTTCCCAGCTCAGTTATAGGCACTTTTATCCTTCCCATCACTCAGAACAACTACTACATTGACTCTTCTCTTTCTCTCACTTCCCACCTCCACTTTTTTCACACCCCACTACCAGCCAGCATTGTTGCTCTTTTAGGCACAGCAACAAACTCCAAATTACTCCCCTCACTTTTGCTCTTAGACCCCTACCATCTGTTCTTAACCCAGCAACCAGAGTGGTTCTTTTAAAATAAAGCCTCATAATAGTCATGGACATTTACAACCTTGGCTGCTGAGGATCCCCACCAACACTGAACCTAGCAAACTGAGCTGCCCAGAGTCCCTGATGATACATCTCTTTCCCAGGGCTGGAACTGTTGTTACGGTGAGACCTGCCCCCAGTTACTGCTCTGCCCCACTCCCTGGTATTGGGATGCCGCAGTGCCTCACCATCAATAGGACTGCAGCTGCCACTGCTCTGTGCATTGCCCCATGGGTTCTGACATGTAGCTTTAACGGGCCATCACCAAGGCCATGCTGTTGATGCTTTGTGACTGTCCCCTGCAGTGAGTCAGGATTTTAACCTACCATCCCCAGGGTGTGCTGCTATTGCACCTCGTTTCCTGAGCCCAAACCACCAGTGTACCCCATCATCCCCAGCCCATGCTGCTAATGCGCCCCTGTCCTCTGGAGCCTCAGTCTTTGCAGTGAGTACCAGAGACCCAGGCCCCAGTTTCCTGAAAGATCCACATATTCCCACACCTCCGACACTGGTGCCAGCAAGTGCAGGCGCTGTGGCAGTTCTGAGTGCATCTGACCCCAGTACCCTGGCTCTGCTGCCACTTGGAGTGCAAACATACAAGATCTGGAGCCAAGAGGGATCCCCTCTGCTAGAACTTTCTCCCACAGGCAAAGAAGGAGAACAGGAGGACCCCAGCAAGCTTCACCTTTGAGGACCCCAATAGCCCTAGCTACCACTGCTCCTCTTGGGACCTCTGCAATCTTGGCCACAGAAGAATCCACAGTCTTCATTGACATTGACCTGAGCTGATGGAGCTGCATGGAGACTATGCTATGTGCCCTCCTGGGAACCAAAGATGCTACAATCCACATAGTTGGCACCTTCACTCTCCACATTCAGGGGAAAGTCTTTCTATACCAAGGCCATTTCAAAAAGCCCGGAAGAGGTGACTGCTCCCCCAAATGCGCAGACATCAATGCAAAGCCATTGGAAACACAAAAAAAGTGAGGAAACATAGCACCACCAAAAGAACACAATAAATTTTTAGTTACTGACCCCAAAAAATAGAGATCTGAAAAAGAATTCAAAATAATTATTTTAAGGAATCTCAGTGTGATTCAAGGGAACACAGATAGACAACTCAATGAACTCAAGAAAACTGTGTGAATAAAACAAGAAGTTCAACAGAAGGATAAAAATCATTAAAAAAAAAAAAGAACCAAACAGAAATCCTGGAGCTAAAGAAATACAATGAATGAAATTAAGAATTTAATATACAGCTTCAATAGCAGGCTCAATCAAGTAGAAGAAAGAATCTGTAAAACTGAACACAGGTATCTTGATATTATCCAGTCAGAGGAGAAAAAAAGAAATAAGAATTAAAAAGAGTGGGGAAAAAAGCCTATGCTGATTATGGGATAACACCCAGCAAAACAGAATTCACATTCTGAAAGTCCCAGAAGAAAGAAAGAAAAAGAAAGAAAGAAAGAAAGAAAGAAGAAAGAAAGAAAGAAGAAAGAAAGAAAGAAAGAAAGAAAGAAAGAAAGAAAGAAAGAAAGAAAGAAAAAGAGAGAGAGAAAAAGAAAGAAAGAAAGAAAGAAAGAAAGAAAGAAAGAAAGAAAGAAAGAAAGAAAGAAAGAAAGAAAGAAAGAAAGAAAGAATTATTTAAGGAAATAATGGCTGAAATTTCCCAAATCTGGGGATAAATATAGCCACCAAAATATACTTTGGGGAAGCTTAAAATTCCCCAAACATTTTCTTTTTTTTTTTTTAAGATTTTATTTATTCACTTGAGACAGAGAGGGAGAGAGAGAGCATGAGCAGGGAGAGAGGCAGAGGGAGAGGGAGAAGCAGGCTCCCCGCTGAGCCAGGAGCCTGATGTGGGGCTCAATCCCAGGACCCTGGGATCATGACCTGAGCTGAAGGCAGACGCTTAACCATCTGAGCTACCCAGGCGCCCCTCCCCAAACATTTTCAACCCAAAGAGACCTTCACCAAGACATATTATAATCAAACTCTCTAAAATCAAAGACAAAGAGAATTTTTAAAGAAGCAAGAAAAAAAGACTCATCAAATACAAAGGAACCCCAATAAAACTATCAGCAGAAACCCTGCACAGCAAGGGAAACAATCAACAAAACTAAAAGACAACTTACTGAATGGGAGAAGATATTTGCAAATGACATCTCTGACAAAGGGTTACTATCCAAAATATATAAAGAACTTGTACAATGCAACACCAAAAAAAACCCAAATAATCCAATTAAAAATGGGCAGAAGACATGAACAGACATTTCTTTAAAGAAGACATACAGAGGGCCAACAGACATGTGAAAAGATACTCAACATCCCTCATCATCAGGGAACTGCAAATCAAAACTACAATGACATATCACTTCATAACTGTCAGAATGGCTAAAATTAAAAACACAAGAAACAACAAATGTTGGAGACAGTGTGGAGAAATAGGAACCCTCATGCACTGTTGGTGGAAGTGCAAACTGGAGCAGTCCCTGTGGAAAACAGTATGGAATTTCCTCAAAAAGTTAAAAATGTCACTACCCTACAATCCAGTAATTGCCCTACTGGGTATTTAACCCAAAAATACAAAAACACTAATTCAAAGGGATACATGCACCCCTATGTCTATTGCAGCATTATTTACAATAGCCAAATTATGGAAGCAGTCCACATGTCCATTGAATGAGGACTGGATAAAGAAGATGTGCTATAGATATACAATGAAATATTATTCAGCCATAAAAAAGAATGAAATTTTACCATGTGCAACAACATGGTTGGAGCTAGAGAGTATAATGCTAAGCAAAATAAGCCAGTCAGAGAAAGAATACCATATGATTTCATGCCTATGTAGAATTTAAGAAACAAAACAAACAAGCAAAGGAAAGAGAGAGAGAGAGATAAACCAAGAAACAGACTCTTAACTATAGAAAACAAACTGATGGTTACCAGAGGGGAGGCAGGTGGAGGATGAGTGACATAGATGAAGGGGATTAAACAGGACACTTATCATGATGAGCACTGGGTAATGTATAGAATTGTTGAATCACTATATTGTACATCTGAAACTAATACAACACTGTATGTTAACTATACTGGAATTAGAATTAAAACTTAATAAACAATAAACTACTTAAATTTAAAAAAAAAAAAAAGACTATCATCAGAAACCTTTCTGGACAGGAGAGAATGAGATGACATCTTCAAAGTGCTCAAAGAAAAAAAACCTGCAAAGCAAAAATATGCTGCCCAGCAAAGTTATCCTTCAGAAATAAGAGAAGGAGGGGCACCTGGGTGGCTCAGTCTGTTAAACGTCTGCCTTCGGCTCAGGTCACAATCCCAGGGTCCTGGGATTGAGTCCTGCATCAGGCTCCCTGCTCAGAAGGGAGTCTGCTTTTCCCTCTTCCTCTGCTGCTCTCTCTCTCTCTCTCTCTGTCAAATAAATAAAATCTTTAAAAAAGAGAGAGAGGGAAATAAAAGAGAGATAAAGATTTTCCCAGACAAAGAAAAGTTGAGGGAATTTACCACAAAACCTACTTTATAAGAAATGCTAAAGGAAGTTCTTCACACTGAAATGAAAGTATGCTAATTAGTAATATAAAAACATACGAAAGCATAAAATTCACTGGTAAAAGTAAATATACAGTCAAATTCAAAATATCCTAATACTGCAATGGTGTATGTAAATCTATTTGAACTTTAGCATATAAGTTAAAAGATAAAAGTGTTCAAGATAACTATAGCTACAATATTTTGTTAATGGATACATAACATAAAAAGATGTAAATTGTGACACCAACAACATCAAATGGGACACAAGTAAATGTGTAGAACTTTCTTGAGCAATTGAAGCTAAGTTGTTATCAGTTTTAAATAGGCTGTTATAAATTAGATATTATTATGAAAGTATCATGGTAATCACAAAGTAAAAGCCTATAATAAATACACAAATGATAAAGAGAAAATAATCTTAGCATATCACTACAAAAAACCATCAATTCACAAAGAAAATAGCAAGAGAGAAAGAATCAAAAATTAATCGGAAAGAAATTAACAAAATGGTGCTAGCAAGTCCTTACCTATCAATAATTACTCTAAATGTAAATGGTTTAAATTATCTAATTAAAAGACATAGAGTGACTAAATGGATTTAAAAAAAACAAAACCCAAGTATATGCTGCATGCAAGAGACATACTTAAGCTTTAAGGGTACCCATAAGGTAGAAGTGAAAGGATGGAAAAAGGTATTCCATACAAATGGAAACCAAAAGAGAGCAGGAGTAGCTATACTTATATCAAGCAAAGTAGACTTTAAGTCAAAAGCTGTAACAAGAGACAGAGAAGGCCATTGTATAATGATAAAGGGGTCAATTCATCAAGAGGATATAATGATTGTAAATATATATGTACCCAATATCAGAGCACCTAAATATGTTAAACAATTATTAACAGATCTGAAGGCAGAAATAGTCATCAATGCAATAATAGTAAGGGATTTTAATACTCGTCTTTCAACAATGGGTAGATCATTCAGACAGAAAATCAATAAGGAAATAATGGACTTGAACTATACTTCAGACCAAATGGACCTAACACAAATACAGAACATTCCATCCATCAGCAAAAGAATGTACATTCTTCTCAAGCACACACAAAACATTCTCCAGATCACATGTTGGGTCAAAAAAAAAGTCTTAAAAAATTAAGAAGATCAACATCATATCAAGTATATTTTCCAACAAAAATAGTATGAAACTAGAAATCAATAAGGAAAAAAAAAGCTGGAAATCTCACAAATATAGGGAAATTAAACAACATACTACTGAACAACCAATGGGACAAAGAAATGAAAAGAGATTAAAAATAGCTTGAGACAAACAAAAATGGAAATACAATATATCAAAACTTATGGTAAGTTTTTAGAAAAGCAGTTCTAAAAGAGAGGTTTATAGTGATAAACACCTATATTAAGAAAAAAGATCTCAGATAAACAACTTAAACTTACACCTAAGGAACTAGAAAAAGAAAAACAAACTAAGCCTCAAGTTTGCAGAAGAAAGGAACTAATAAAAATTAGAGCATAAATAAATTAAATAGGGACCAGAAAGACAATAGAAAAGATCAACAAAACTGAGAGTTGTTTTCTTAAAGAGATAAACAAAATTGACAAACCTTTAGTTGGACTAAATAAGAAAAAAGAGAAATGACTTAAATTAATAAAATCATAAACAAAAAAGGAGATATTTCAACTGATACCACAGAAATACAAAGAATCAGAAAACTACTATAAACAAACATATGCAAATTAAATAACTTACAGGAAATGGATAATTCCTAGAAACCTACAACTTAACAAGACTGAATCAGATAGATAGATAGATGATAGATTATAATAGATAGATAGATAGATGATAGATAAATAGATGATAGATTATAATAGATAGATGATAGATGATAGATAGATAGATAGATAGATAGATAGATATTGGTGTATATATAGTCATACATATACTACATATATAATAATAGTAACTAATGAACAATCTGAAAGAGAAATTAAGAAAGCAATCCCATTTATAATAGTATCAAAGACAATAAAATGTTTAGGAATAAATTTAACTAAGGAGATGAAAGACCTATACACTGAAAACTATAAGGCATTGATCAAAGAAACTAAAGAAGACATAAATAAAGAGAAGGATATCTCATGTTCTTGGATTGAAAGAATTAATATTGTGGAAAGTGCATGCTATCCAAAGCCCTCCATAGATTCAATGCAATCCTACCAAACTTCCAATGGCGTTTTTCACAGAAATGGAAAAACTATCCTAAAATTGGCATGGAACCACAAAAGACCCCAAATAGCCAAGGCAATCTTGAGAAAGAAGCACAAAGCTAGAAGCACCACACTTCCTGATTTCAAACTATTTTACAGAACTAGAGTAATCACAACAAAATGGTACTGGCATAAAACAGGTACACAGACACATGGGACAGACACATGATCCCAGGGTCCTGGGATAGAGCCCTGCATCAGGCTCCCTGCTCAGAGAACCCAAAAATAAACCCATACATATAAAGTCCACTAATTTTTGGCAAGGGCACCAAGAACACATAATGGAAAAAGAATAGTCTCTTCAGGAAACGGTGTTGGGAAAACTGGATATCCATATTCAAGAGAATGAAAATGGGTCCATATCTTATACCATATACAAAAATTAAATTAAAAAAAAACTCAAAATAGATTAAAGACTTAAATGTAATACCTGATGCCATAAAACTCCTAGAAGAAAACACAGAAAAATGTTCCTTGATATTGGTCTTGGCAATGGTTTCTTGGATAGGAGACCAAAAGCAAAGGCAACAAAAGCAAAATAAACAAGTGAAACACAACAAAGGAAATGTATATATATGACTAGATACACACCAATATCTATCATCTATCTATCATCTATCTATCTATCTATTATAATCTATCATCTATCTATCTATCTGATTCAGTCTTGTTAAGTTGTAGGTTTCTAGGAATTATCCATTTCCTGTAAGTTATTTAATTTGCATATGTTTGTTTATAGTAGTTTTCTGATTCTTTGTATTTCTGTGGTATCAGTTGAAATATCTCCTTTTTTGTTTATGATTTTATTAATTTAAGTCATTTCTCTTTTTTCTTATTTAGTCCAACTAAAGGTTTGTCAATTTTGTTTATCTCTTTAAGAAAACAACTCTCAGTTTTGTTGATCTTTTCTATTGTCTTTCTGGTCCCTATTTAATTTATTTATGCTCTAATTTTTATTAGTTCCTTTCTTCTGCAAACTTGAGGCTTAGTTTGTTTTTCTTTTTCTAGTTCCTTAGGTGTAAGTTTAAGTTGTTTATCTGAGATCTTTTTTCTTAATATAGGTGTTTATCACTATAAACCTCTCTTTTAGAACTGCTTTTCTAAAAACTGATGCACTTGTCTCATAGCCCTTATCACCAACTAATGATTGATGTTAACATTATATCACATAATATATGTAACATATTAATTATACTTATTTATCATGTTTACAGTCTGTATTACCACTCTACAAGTAAACTGCATGAGGGCAGGGATTTTGTCTGATTTGCTCACTGCTATATTTCCTGTGCTTAGAACAGTGCCAGATATGGGGCGCCTGGGTGGTTCAGTCATTAAGTGTCTGCCTTTGGCTCAGGTCATGATCCCAGGGTCCTGGGATAGAGCCCTGCATCAGGCTCCCTGCTCAGCAGGGAGGGAGCCTCCTTCTCCCTCTCTCTATACCCCTCCACCCTGCTCGTGCTCTCTCACGCTATCTCTTTCTCTCTCTCTCAAATAAATAAAATCTTTAAAAAACAAAAAACAGTGCCAGACACATAGGAGATACTCAACACATACTTCTTAAACAGATGAACAAAAAAATGCCTGAGTGTGACCACTTAAAGAGATGAATTTGTATCTAGGGTTGACCCAAAGCATGTCAGATCTGAATTTTTATTGGGGATAAGGAGACTTAGGTCAAAGAGCATGAGGTAGAACCAGAATTATAATAAAAACATTCAATCCTTGACTAGAGAGTGTGACTTTATTCTGCCACCCACCAGTTCAGAGAATGAAGAATATTAATGTGAACTTTATGCCTCCATCTCTGAGGCAGACAATGTGGGTGGGAGGTAAAAGAAATAAGGCAGGGACTAATGCAGGATTCTATTTTACAAAAAATGCTAAACCATTTGCAAGCATAATGTTGTGCCGGATGCTTCAGTTGAGAGAGAGATGGTCATGTGAATGTTATGGTTTGCTGGATAAAATATGGTCTCAAAACATGAGTCAGACTCCCCTGGAAAGTCTGGAATTTCTAATAATTAAGTTTCCTTAGTGCAATAAAAAAAAAAAAAGCAGCTATGTTTTCCAGGGTAACAAAACTCAAAATTTCTCTTAAAAAGATTTTACTGGATGAGATAAAAGAAGGCTCATGCTCATCTGCATTTCCCTGCCTAATGTCATCATTATAGCTTGGTTATAATCTTTGAAGAACCCCCTCCATTCAGGATTTGTTGACATTATTTAAGCTTGAAAAAAATATATTTTTTAAAAGTCAAAGAGTTCAGAAACCAAGCCCCCTGCATGATTAAGGTTTTTATTACAACCAAAATGATGTGAGTGATAACAGTTCATCCCTTGGGATTACATGTCCAAAAGAGCAAATCCATACCTCAAATTGGCTCTTGATCTCTAGTCTATAAGAGACAAGCCAAAGTTTAAATACAGCAGAGAAGCTTCAGTACAACCCAGGCTCAGATACAGAAATGAAGCATTGGCCCAGCCCTTCTGGAGAAAGCAGTTTTGGGGAAGAAGAGAAAAGGAATTATGGGTTTAGGGGGGTGTGTGTGTGTGTGTGTGTGTGTGTGTGTGTGTGTGTGTGTGTGTGATAAGAAGCACTTATATAGGCATACCATATTATGGATTTGGTTCCAGACCACCGCAGTAAAGCAAATATCTCAATAAAGCAAGTCAAATGAATTTTCTGGTGTCCCTGTGCATAGAAAAGTTATGTTTATACTACATACTATAATATAGTCTATTATAAGACTATTAGGTGTGCAATAGCATTATATCTAAAAAAAGTACATTCCTTAGTTTAAAAATACTTTGACCCTTCCTTTCATGAACAATTTCCCTGTAGTTTGTGATGCTATTTGACAGCATTTAACCCACAGTAGAATTTGTTTCAAAGTTGGGGTCAGAGGCACCTGGTGGCTCAGTTGGTTAAGTGTCCAACTCTTGGTTTTGGCTCAGGTCATGATCTCAGGGTCATGGGATTGAGCCCCACGTCAGGCTCTGTGCTCAGGAGGGAGTCTGCTTAGGATTCTCCCTCTGCTGCTCCTTCTCTCTCTCAAATTAATAAATAAATCTTTTTTTAAAGAGGAAAAACAAAATTAGGGTTGATCCTCTCAAACCCTGCCACTCTTTATCAAACCATCATGAGATGGCAGCAATTCAATCACATCTTCAGGCTCCACTTCTTTTTTTTTTTTTTTTAAGATTTTATTTACTTATTTGACAGAGAGAGAACACAAGCAGAGGGAGCGGCAGGCAGGGAGAGAGGGAGAAGCAGACTCCGCTGAGTGGGGAGCCTGATGCGGGACTTGATCCCAGGACCCTGAGATCATGACCTGAGCTGAAGGCAGCGGCTTAATCACTGAGCCACCCAGGCATCCCTTTAGGCTCCACTTCTAACTCTAGTTCTCTTGCTGTTTCTACCACATCTGCAGTTACTTCCTCCACTGAAGTTTTAAGCCCCTCAAAGTCATCCATAAGGGTTGGAAACAACTTCTTCCAAACTCTTGTTCATGTTGACATTTTTACCTCTTTTCATGAATCACGAATGTTCTTAATGGCATCTAGAATGGTGAATCCTTTCCAGAAGGTTTTCAATTTACTCTGCTCAGATTCCTCAGAGGAATCACTATCTATGGCAGCTACAGCCTTAAGAAATGTATTTCTTCAATAATAAGACTTGAAAGTCAAAATCACTCTCTGATCCATGAGCTGCAGAATGATGTTGTGTTAGCAGGCAAGAAAACAACAGTAATTTCATTGCACATCTCCATCAGAGCTCTTGGGCGACTGAGTGCATTGTCAATGAGCAGTAATATTTTAAAGGAAACCTTTTTTGCTGAGCAGCAGATCCCAACAGTGGGCTTAAAATATTCAGTAAACCATATTGTGAACAGATGTGATGTCATCCAGGCTTTGTTGTTCCATGCATAGAGCACAGACAAAGTAGGTTTAGCATAATTCTTAAGGGCCCTGGAATTTTTGGAATGGTAGATGAGCACTGGCTTCAACTTAAAGCCACCAGCATTAGCTCCTAACAAAAGAGTCAGCCTATCATTTGAAGCTTTGAAGGCGGGCATTGACTTCTCTTCTCTAGCTATGAAAGTCCTGGATGGCATCTTCTTCCAATAGAAGGCTGTTCCATCTACATTATAAACCCATTGTTTATAGGTGTAGCCACCTTCATGAACTATCTTAGCTGGATCTTCTGGAGAACTTGCTGCAGCTTCTATCAGGACTTACTGCTTCATCTTGCACTTATATGTCATGGAGACAGCTTCCTTCCTTAAACTTCATGAACCCACCTCTGCTAGCTTCAGACTTTCCTTCTGCAGCTTCCTCACCTCTTAACTTAGCCTTTACAGAAGTGAATAGAGTTAGGGCCTTGCTCTGGATCAGCCTTTGGCTTAAGGGAATGTTGTGGCTGGTTTGATCTTCTACCCAGACCACTAAACCTTTCTCCATACCAGCAATAAGACTAATTTGCTTTTTTATCATTCACGTATTCACTGGAGTAGCATTTTCACTTCCTTCAAGAACTTTTCCTTTACATTCACCACTTGGCTTTTGGCCTATCTTGGCTTTCAGCATGCCTTCCTCATGCTTAATCCTTTCTAGCTTTCAACTTAAGGGGAGAGACGTGTGACTCTTCCTGTCACTTGAACATTTAGAGGCCACAATAAGGTTATTAATTGGCCTAATTTCCATATTGTTGTGTCTCAGGGAATTGGGAGGCCCGAGGAGAGGGAGAAGGATGGTAGCATGGCCAGTCAATGGAGCAGTCAAAACACATATGTTTATTGATTAAGTTTACTGTCTTATAGGGGTGCATGCCCTTCATGGCACCCCAAAACAATTACAATAGTAACATCAAAAATCACTGATCACAGATCACCATAATAAATATAATAATGAAAAAGTTTGAAATATTGCAAGAATTACCAAAATGTGACGCTGGGACACAAAGTGAACAAATGTTATTAGAAAAATGGTGCCAATAAACCCGCTTGACATAGGGTTGCCACAAACCTTCAATTGGTTTAAAAAAAAAAAAGATAGTATCTGTGAAGTGAAATAAAGCAAAGCACAATGAAATAAGATATGCCTTTATAAGATTTTAGAAGCTAATGCCCATGGTAGAAATGACCTACAATTGGAGAGGCAGGGGTGAGGTGGGTAGGGTGATCAAGCAGATTGTGATTAAACCACTGTAGGAGTTTCAGAGGTCCTGACAGTTCAGAAAAATCTAAAATAAAAAATATTAAAAAGAGCTAGAACGACAGCCCCAAGAGTAGAAGAAGGAGGTAAGTGATTTCCATCAGAGCCCAGGTAAATCTGTAGGGGCCTGGAATCAAGGGAAGGTACCCGTCTCCACTAGCAGGTCCCAGGATCATGAGTCTGCTCAGATGGTCCAGGGGCTCTGAGATGCATGGCACAGATAAAACTAAACATGAAGTTTGTTCCCCTTCAAGGAAAGATCCTCTTTTTTCCAAAATGGGATTTGGAAGTGACTGAACTAGTAACAGGGCATTCATTCATTTATTCATTCATTCATTCATACAATTACTGAGCATCCACAACACACTATGAATTTGGTGGTCCCAAATGAGCCATTCCTCCCAGCTCTGTGGAGCCCTCCGAAATTGATTCTGGGCTCAGCCCTGTGGCTGGCTGGGGCCAGTAGGACAGGGGCAATTATGACATATGCAGAGGCTCCACATGACTTATCCTCAGAGAGTTCTCTTTTGGGAGTCCCGAGCTGCTATATAAGATGTCTGCCTACCCTGGTGGAGAAATCACATAAAGGAGGAGAGGCCCTGAGATGACATGGGGAGAGGTGAGGAGCCATTCGGGAGGGAGAACCAAGGACCCAGAAGTCTGACCACACTGGAGCCCTACTCACTGCAGCATCAGCATGTGAGTCAAAAAGATACCTCAGACATTCCAGCTTCCATGGATGGAAAGGAACAGAGACAAGACTTTGGGGGATCTTGGGAAGTGAGACCAACACAAATGTTTGTCATCAGAGGACAGACTATGGTTGGCAGTCTCCAAAGGTGGCCCCAGAAATCCTCTCCTCCTTGAGCACATGTGCCATTCCTCATACCAGGAAACAGAGTTTAATTTCCCTCCCTTAAATGTGGCATAGCTCTGCAATTGCTTTAACTAATAGAAGTCAGCATAAGTGACATTCTGGGGCTTCCAAGCCCTGGTTTTAAAGGAATTTTCAGCTTCTCCTTTCTTCTTAGAAAGTTTACTGTTGGGACAGCCCTCTCTGAGCCCAGTTTCCACACTGAATGTTCAAGTCACATGAAGAGGATACCTAGAAGGGAACCATGAGAACAGGACCAAAAGCTACAGCTATGACCCCAGCTGGCAGCCATCAACTGCCAAGCTTACAAATGAGTCATCCCAGCCAAAACAGCCCTAAATGACTGCAGATCCCTGCAACATCATGAGACATAGAAGTACCACCCAGCTGAGCTCGGTCAACCCAGAGAACTGTGATAAATAAAAATTGGTGTTATTTTAAGTAGCTAGATTGTGGGGTGGTTTGTTATGCAGCTTTGTGTTTCCAAAATCATGGCAGATATTAATCTTGGGATTCAGGAATAGAAATTTTGAATTCCTGGGAATTAGAAGTTACTTAAATACTTCCACAGTCTTCATAAATTTTACTCATTATTACGGATAGCTTTAAAAGTTTTAATAAATAAGAAATATCACATTTAGTAGTATTTTCAAAGAGCTGTGGCCTATAGAGAATATCCAAACACTGGAAAATGTCAGCAAACACTATTGGGTAGTATTCAAATAAATGTAACATTTAGATCTCATAGCAAGGACTAACAGAATCGTATGTCTAAATAGCCTATTTAAGGGTTTATTTTGCTTCCAAAACATGTTATTCTTAGAGCACTACTCATAGGATTTGTATAAAACACACTATGCATAGAAACATTCCTATTTATCTTATTTTCAATAAAGATTCACCATTTGAAGCGGACAAGGCCACAAACACACAATTAAAACATGGCAACAGCTAACAAAGGATGACTGATTAGATTGTGACCAATTTTCTCATATCTGTTCCCATCCTCATTCCTATAAATGTTGACCTTCATATTTGACTCCATGTATCAATATTTTCTGCTCTTGCTTTCTACTTAACCTCAGTGGATGCCTTAGAACCAGTAACCGTCTATGTTGTATTAAGTGTTAATTCTTACAAAAGTATATATTTTATCCAATTTTCCAGATTTTGTAACTGATTTTTCTCAGGATTCACAATTCAGAAAAACATGTAAATTTCCCGAGAAATGCTAAGAGAGAATTCCCACATGGAAGCACTTAGCAGTAGTAGATGACAACATCCACAATCAGCCTGAGTGTCTAGGTACTCAAACTGGTAACAAAACAAACATGGTTCCTCCAGGCACAGAGCTTACAATCGGGCAAGGGAAATGAATACTACACAAATGATCAGAGACATAACTGCATGATCACAAACCACCATGAGCCCCACACTGCCACTGTCCAGGTGAAGATGGGAAGCTGCCAAAGGAAAAGGTGGATTCTACTCAGACAATCTTGAGGAGAAGCCCACCAATCTTTGTACCATTGACGTAGTGACTACAAAGTTACCCAGAGAAGCAACAACGTGAGCTCACTTAAGAAGACATTTTGGTTTGGGAGTTATTCCTAAAAGGGTCACTTTGTCATGAAAAACAGAAGTATGGCCACCACCCTATGCCAGTTGGAGTCAGTATTTCCAGGCCACGGCTGCCTTCCTACCAGGTGAAGGGGATGCCCAGCAGAGTACCATAGTGAACCCCTTTTTTACAATGTCACTATATTTCCTCACAATTTACATCTTTTTCTTGAGACCTATTACTTTTTCCCTATGGATATAATGCAGATCACAATTAATGCTACATTTTTGTAATTTGTGGTCGTTTCTCATAAATCTTCAACAAATATCTCTGTTGACACTAGCAATTCGTCCAGAAGGAAAGAGAAGTTTCTTATTAGGCTTCTAACAAGCATATAACACCTTCCTTAGAGACGCCCACTTCACCAAGTTAGTCTCAAAGATACTATTCATTCCACCACTTGGATACTTCCTGAGTCAATGACCCACCTGAAAATAAACATGGCACCTCTATAACCCAACCCTGAGGTCTTGACAAGGTTCTCTCATGTGAACTCTTCTAGGCCTTTGCTGTAGGTTTAATTTTGTCTGATTATAATGTGTGATAACAAAACAACCTGGTTAATTTAAGAGTTCTATCAGTTTATACTTTCTTGCTACTTAGAAAAATCCCCTATGCCACCAGATAATTTCCCACAGGCAAAGAGGACAGACTTAATAGTTACCAGAGCAGGACTTAACCGCATGGAACAACCTATCTGTCCAGCTTTAGTCCTTCCTGTTGCTAAGACTTGCTCTCCCCTCATAAAATGCTGCATGATACCCATGAACAACCACCACTTAGGACTAATTTTGAGACTGCCAAGATGTAAGTTGAACTGATATGAGAAAAATGAATAAGAGGAAGAAAAGGAAATGCACAGATAGAATTAAAGCGATGGATTTTTTTTTTTTTTTTTTTAACAATGGCTAGGGAATCTGACTCAACTAACATTTACATGTTTCGAGAAGCTAACATGGCTCTATGAAACCCTCTCAAAGATCTGACATAGCTAATGAAAATACCTTAGGCTTATATAATGAATTGGTTTCCAAGAATGCCATGCAAGTCACAGCTGATCCTCATAACATCTCAGTATGGTAGAAGAAAGTAGAAATGAGTTGGTAACTAAGGAGCTTGTCTGAGGACACACATCATCATCAGATGTTTGGTCTTCAGCTCACATTTCATGATCTTCAATGCCAAGTGCAATTCTCCCAACACACAGCTCCCCAAAACAATGGCTCAGAACAAAGAATTAGTTCATCCCTTCACTTAACTCCAAATAATCAAATGGGCTTGGGCTTGGGGAAGTCCCTTCCATTGCCTCTCCTGACCCAGCCTCAGAACATTAACCACGATCAGAGGAGAACCTGAGAGTGAACTCAGGGGAGACTTTCAGGGAGTCGGTTTATTTGGAATTTAACCAGATGAATTTCAATCTCAATTAGACATCTTAAAACACAATTAAAAATTTTTATGGGTTATTTGATCCTCACACCTCATAAATTAAATGGAATGAATTTCGATCTACCTAACTACTCCTGGTAAAAAATTGGCGAGGGTGAGCAAAGGGGTTTCCAAGATATTTGGCATGAATTTCCCTCAGGGAAAGCCCTGCAGAGCCTCGTTCCCAACACAGAGGTACAAGCAGGGTTGGACCGGTCCATACAACATCCTTGCTGGGGCCAAAAGGGAAAGAGCACACCTATACTTATTGTAATCCTGTCCAACCCTTAGGAGAGCATAGGCTAATAAAAGTTATGTGCAAATGCATTAAAAAAAGAAAGTGTCATGCTTTGAACCTCCTTCCTGAAATCCCATATTGCCACCAAGGAGCTCGTCTTCCCCCGACTGACCCTTCCCGTTCCACACTTCTTACACTTGGGCTTTTCAGCTCAACCAAGCCAATCTATTAGCTGTTCCTCTACAAGATACCATTTTGGTGCCTTAGGCAAGCCATGTCACAAATATTCCTCCTCCCACAATCAACTACATAATTTGCAGGGCCCATAGCAAAATTAAAATGTGGGTCCCCTTGTTCAAAAATGATTAAGAATTTGGGGCACCCAGGTAGCTCAGTCAGTTAAACATCTGACTCCTGATTTCAGCTCAGGTCATGATCTCAGGGTTGTGAGATCAAGCCTTGTGTCATGCTCCCTGCTCAGAGTGGAGTCTGCTTAAGATTCTCTTTCTCCCTCTGTCCCTACCTGCCCCCCACACCCTCCCCCGCTCCGCTCTTGCTCTAAAATAAATAAATAAATCTTTAAAAAAAAAAAATGATTAAGAATTTAACATGCAACAGCAGAGCACTAAGCCAAGCTTGGGGCCCTTCGAAGTAAGGCCTTGTGTGACTGCATAGGTCACATGCCCATGAAGCCTACTCTGTTGCCTCCCCTACCATTGGAGATAAGAATGTGCCCCTCTAGCAAGCTAAACCCAATCTCCATTCAACCAGAGTACATGGGGGGATATGTTGATATTTGTATTTATGTATTTTCTTGCCAACAGGATTATAAAATCTTCTAAAATAACCCTGCCTTTTTATTTTTAACACCTCAATAGTACCTAACCCAATGCTCCCTATATAGTAAGTATTAATAAAATGATTGCTTTCTAAATAAAACTTCAGAACAATTGTGAGCTACACTTGACCTCAACAGAGATCCTGTGCTTGACTCCAGCTCAAGTGGCAATACCACCCCTTTAGCAAGTGGTCATATAACGTGGAATCTTCAGGAGAGCTCCAGGAAAGGTTAGGGCCACGGGAGGAAGGCATGCGGCAAATATGCCTGCACCTAAACTCTATTTACAAGGCCTGCAGAAAGTATAGTCTCTGCCAGGAAGCCCACCTTTGACCTTGTTGGAACCTGACTCCAGAGCCATAGAGTGAGAGACAGGGCCGGGGTCAGTGAACTGACAATACGGCTCCTCAGAGGCCAGCTGCAAAGCACTGGGGAGTGGGGGGATATATCATTTTTAAAGCCCACACTCATTCTTGTTGTCACGGGCTATAACTTTCTTGTGGAACTACATAGCAGGTCTCATCAGGGTGTATGTTTGTATGCTGATGTCAATCATTTCCTTTTTGTGTCCCTCACTGGTTGCTGCCCACAGAGTAGAGGCAATTCTTGTTCCCTGCTCTATTGACGTTGGTTATTTTTATGATATTATTTTTCCCTCGTGCTTTGATACCTATCAAGGTCTCACATCTACAGTGAGCAGGGGGTTATCCAAGAATCAAAGGGCAGAGTTCATACAGTTGGGAGAATGTTGGTGGGAGCTGACATGATTTATCTCAAAGAGATTTGCCACCATCCATCATTCTTGGAATAACAGTGTTCTTGCATCCAACCTCACCCTTCATAGAAAGATAACCACATGCTTTGCAAACACTGATTTCATTCATCCTCCATCACAAGTGAGCTCCATTTTAACTCTTTATGTCTCTGTTTGGCCTTAAGAGAAACAACTAGCGAGATACCTTGCTTTTCTGACGGTGACCTCTCTTGCCATCCTTCATCATCCAATATGCAAATGAGAGCAAGGAAGCCTCTGAATGGTCAAAAAAAAATGCACGGAAGCCCTGACACTTTGTTCATAGAGGAAGGCCTCCCTTGGGAGCTGATTACTCTTCTTTTAAACAGTATTCCAACAAGGTTGGATATCTAGTTTCAGAGCCAACAAAAGATAAAGGTCTGCAATGGCAGGAAGGAGAGGAGAGTACAGGCAGGCAAAGTGACAGCAAGCAAATTAGAGTTCTGGGGGCAGGGGACAGTTTTTCATCTCCCAGAATCACACGTACACCCACCCCTTCAGACACCCTGAGGTCCCATTTAGGCAATGTCCTTTCACAGCCACCTACCTTTGCACAGGCTGGGCTCAGGACCTGGGATGTTAACTCCTAGGGTCTCTGGGCATCAACCACCAGTCTTTCAAGACCCAACCCAAATGTCCCCTTCTATGTGAAACCTTCCCATTACAATGTTTGCCTACCTGCACCAATGAATTAAACGTAGATCTTAATGTATGTGTCTACTTCTCTGGCCAAACTTAGCAGTTCCTAATGGCAGAGATCATTTTGAGCATATCTTCATATCCATGCTCCCCCAAACATAACAAGTGCTCAATAGATATTTGCTTTATGGAAAGTAGACAGACTAAAAGAGTATGGCAAACAAGAGTCTCCGGGATTAGCTCCCTGAAATATAGCCACTAGACTGAATGACAACCGCAGTGATTACAGTAAATTATTTAGAAAAGGTTAAGATATGTTCTATATCCTTTATGACAAAAGGCAAGTAAGTTATGTATATCCTTAGAAAGACTTTGATAATAACTATAGAAAAGTCATTTATCTGAAACGTCTCACCTGAGTTAATATTTAATAGGTGCGAAGCTCCTATCAACATCATTTACTCAGTGTTTGAATGAAGGGAATTGATATTTCTAAGACAGGACCTCTGATCCATACCTCAAGTTTTCCTTCCCCCTTGGCCCTAGCAAAGACTGGGTAGGAAGCATCTCATCACCTCCCCAGAGATAAACCACAGGTGCATCCCTTGCTTCAGTAACAGAGATGAGATGAGCTGTAGTCAAAATGTATCCATCAAAACAGGTAGTAGCTACCAACAAAAGAAGTTTTCTACTCCTGCCTGGGGTGAAGGCATTTTGTTCTTTTTTTCTTTTGGCATAGGTTTGTTTACTGTTAAGCCCTATGAAAATATACGGTGCTCTCAAGTATTTATTAATTACCCTAATACTTATTTAAATAAATAAGCCATTTATGATCTAATTTTCAAAGGGAAGCTGGATAGTGGGGGCGGGGAGAGAGGCATGTGAATGTTTCTGCCACTTCCACTTCACCCCTTCACCTCTAACTGCACCCCTTCACATCTAACTTCACATCTAACTGACACGTTTAAAATTCAACCCTCACCACACTGGGAAGGACAGCACATTATAAAATAATAAATTCAGTATCTTTAGAGGAGATGACAAAACCCATGTTTCATGTTTTCTGGGCATCTTCCATGTGCTCAACAACACCATTCCCTAAGTTTGAGATCATTTTAATTTAGCAGTAAGTCTATCTTTCAAAAAGAGATACATATATTACTCCTGATGCCCATTCGAGTAAATATCCTAGTTAAAACTGTAGAAAGGAGTCACCTTGTGCTGACCACGTGACTTGAACTCCGTCACCTCCAGTTCTATCCCTTTACCTCTTGACCCTGATTCCCATGGTCCAGAAGCAAAGGGGATGAGTGGAGAGAGTGGCCATCCAGAGCCAGGGGAGCAGCACTTCTGGTGATGTCCCCAGCACACACTTCCTGTCCTCAGTGACGTTCAAGGTTAAAATAGCCTTTTATTTTTCAAAGTCACAGCCCTAGGCAGATTCATGGTAGCTCTGCAAAGCACACTCCGGTTTGAAAATCTGCCCCCTGCCACCACTTTACACGGAAGAATTGCTTTCATCTCCAGTAAATCATCAGACCCAAAGAAAGTCTTTCCAGCCTGTCGCAAATCCAACCTGGGCTGACTGCATTTATCAAGAGAAGAGCACCTGGACGCCCAGTTTAAAGTGAACAGCTAAGACTGTGAGAAGTGGGGCCAGAGCATCTTAATGGGGTCATATCAAGACCTAGATGCTGCGTAGATGCTCCGCATTCACCCCCAAGTAGCACCGCAGTGAGAGCCCAAGGAAGGGCCTGCACTTAAGGGCCTGGACAGATGGTACAGAAAGTGCTGGGTGAAGACATTTAAAGTGACAATGGTCATTCCCAGAGCTGTCTAAATGTAAGGAAAATCGTATTTTAGTAAAGAATAAGAAATACAATGATCAAAACCTTTTCATTCAAATTCTGTGACCAGGAAACCACGAAGACAAGAAGAACAGAGAAAAGTCATCTGTAATCCCCACATTCGCACCATAGCCTGAAACAAAATAGAATGAGAGTACTCCATCACGTGTAGCTTATGGGGTCCCAGCTGGTAAACAATGTTATAATTGTCCCTAAAACAAGAGGGTAGGATTCATAGACTTGCTCTCTGGATGTTCTCCCTGGATGTTCTCTGGTCTCTTCTTCTAGGGACTGGTTGATATTGGCAAGCAGGAGTGTCTTACAACAATAGAACTGTAGTTTTGTTTGTTAGATGTGAAAGGAAGTTTAGGCTGGGCTGGTCCAAAGGCACCCTGTGCAGATCAGCTGGGAGTTTGCTCTCATGCCTGTCCGCCAGCCTTTGCCAGCATCCTGGCCAACAGGCTCCCGGGGGGGGGGGGGGTGCGGGTAGCCAATGAAAAGCACGTGTTGGACATCGGAAAGCAGGAAGAAAGGAAAAGCCAGAGTACTACCCCACACCTCCTATGCAGGAGGTCGTCCCAGCAGCTGCATCCCCTCTGAGCTCCTAGGCCCAGACAGCACCCCTCTTCATGACCCTAGCTCCGTTGAGTCAGCCCCAGTGTGGTTGTAGCACGGGTCACAATGGCAATGGCTTCTGGGCCCCGAAACACCAGCCTTTCCCTTTGTCCCTCCAGCTCTAGGGGTTGATGCTTTTTTTTCATTCTCCTCTCTAGGCGGCCTTGTTGGCCAATGTTACCAACCCCCTGTATTAAATCCCCCTGTCTAGACTACCTGGAGTGGTTTTCAACTCTGGCTCAACCTTGACTGATATCTTAATATATGAATCCTCTCTACAATACTTCTCTCTCGGTAGTTTCCTATGCTTTGCTTAAATGCTTGCAAGAACTTAGAACACATCGGCCCTCACCGAGTTTCCCAGTCCTCACAGATTGGCTTAAAAATTCTTCCTTATGCTGCCAAAGTATGTCTCCCACTTCCTACTAGTCCCTAAGCTTCATAGGGGCACCTTCGAGCATCCTGCAGCGGTAGCCCACCGGTTGTACCCCTCAGTCAAAGGCAAGGTTGGCGTGAGTTTGTGGTCTGATTTGAAGAGCAATTAGAAAGTCCCTCTGAAATTCCAGCATCTCTGAGTCATTTTTTTAGGTTAAATAAACACTGATACCTCAAAGTTTGTGCTCTATAAAAATACCGCATTAGCGGGGAAAGACAGGAAGCCGCTATCGTTTACCAAAGCCTTCATAGGAATGTATACTATTTCTTTCCTTACAGTTGTTCACTGAGAGCCCGGTCCTTTGGAAAAGGGGTCTGGATGAAGTAAGGGCTATGAGCGCAATGGTTTGGGAGCAGCCAGGAGTCCTGGGGTAAAGCAGCCTGGGAAAGGGGCCCAGGCAGGGGCTCTGAGCTGCCAAAGAGAAGCAACGTCCCTGGAAAGACAGAAACAGGGAAAGCAGAGGAGAGAGGCCCCTTCCAACAGTGTCTCGCAGGGCTGGCCCTGCCCGAACTCGTCTCTGCCTCTCTCCCAGGCTTGCCTCCTGCCCTCTTTGCCTCCGGATTCCGGCAGACAGAAGCTGCAGGGCCACGCTCACCTTCACTCTCATAATAAAAAGAAGGAAAATGCCAATAAAATTATTATTTACATTTACATGTGCAGTTCCTGCAAGTTTCTGTATATTTCACTGGCAAGCACTGCAGGACATTAGAAGTACAGCTCAAGAAGATATTTCATCCAGCTGCCTGCCCTCGTCCCAGAAAGTAAACAGATAATAAAATAAATCTAATCAGCATTCCTTTTCACTTAGCTGAAATTAAATTTTACTCATCATGGGTAAGTGGCTAATTACATGTTTAGTGTAAAGAAAATTCCGGGGACATTACCTTATTTACTTTCTTCTTGTGTCAATAGATGAGAGGACATTGGCATTCAGATGTAGGTGGGAACAGCGGGTTGCTGATGCCAACTTACCTTTTACGGCCTGAATTCAGAGCAAAACAAAACAAACAGTAGAGACACCGGAATTAAATTGCCTTCCACCCTAAATCCAGGCAACCTGCCCATTGATTTACGGCAACCGCAAGTGCTGAGGAAATTGCTTCCCCAAATGGACGGATCCCTGGACTCCGAGAGTTTGGAAAAAAAAAAAAAAAAAAAAAGCCAAAACTTCTTGAGTGGCTACTATGCCGTAGGCATTTATCATGGTAAGATCCTTCATCGCAACCCATGAGGCAAGGGTAATGTTTTTATAGCCATTTTGCAGCTTAGGGAGCAAGGGACCCAAATCAGCCTGACATTGAAGGTCATACTTCTCACTGTGGCAGTGTATCTGTGGCAAAGGGGGACTCCTTCGCGACACATCTCAGCTGCCACATGTAGAACCCAAGGGGGACTCAGGTCCCTCTCTCAGTCACGAAAGGTTCCCTTCAAGGAAACTCAAACTGGTGAACTTAAGCACAGCGCTGGTCATCTCTCACCTGCTCCAACTTCCTCGCTTGGCTTTGTCCCAAGAAAACGTCTGGCTCCAAAGCCACCTTTTGGGTGACAGACCTCCCATCTGGTGGCTTGTTTCTCAGTGCTATGTCACTCTGCTGAGCTTTCCAATCTGAAGTCGCGGTTGTATACAGCGCACTGGCAGAGAGAACACTTTCTGCAAAGTGTTTAGGGAATGGAGCCGACTGTACAATTCACAGGCTTGTTAATGAGAGCTGTATGTTTAATTCCCCACGCTCGGAGCAAGACCTGGGGGTATTCGTTTTTAACTCAGGAAAAACATAAATGCAAATAATTCCATACAAATAGAATTGTCCTGAATTAGTAATGCTCAAATGAGTCTATGCACAATTATTCCAGCTCCTGATCATTACTAATGGAAGCTTATGTGTATGTCATTAAATTTTACTTATACTCCAAACACATGTGCTCTGTCTCTGAAAAGGGGCCTTCTTTAGTCCCTTTTTTTTTCTGAGTTTTCTACATCCTGAGCCGTTGTTAACAACCTACCAGGTTGTAAATTCAACACATTTTCTTCTATGGCTGTTTTGAATTTTATCTGGAGATGTTGTTAAATAAAATCTGCTTAAACATAAAGACCTGAAATTTGTCACATGGAATCTCTAGATAAGAAATAAAAAGAAACAAGTCAAATCAAGTTGTCTAGGTGATGTCTGCAAATCAGAAACGAAAGGATATTTCCTCCATTATGACAAGTTCATCACTAAAATCATTGCTCAGCAATAAATGTTGCCATCAAAATATACCCCCAAATAGTTTCTCCCAGATTTGACAAAGAGGACAGAGGATATGATACTTTTATCTAACCTGGGGGATACTAAACACTGTAACAAAAGTCATCGACTTCTGATGGTTCCAAACACACTAGCCACCTGGTGCTCTCCTTGTTATGTGCCTGGAGTTCAAGTAGGGACACAGGAATGAAAGGGATCCCTTGCCACTTGAATTCAGACCACAGAACAACAATAGCTGGATCTTATTGAAAATTATATTCTTGTGAATGACTTACCCCGAGGGGAGAAGCTGGATGGTGTGGGTACTGTGTTTGGTACTTATCCAAACTGACACTGCAATTTCAGAGACCTCACCAAAATACATTTCACGTCACATGGCCCGAGACCACAAAATCTGGTATAGAAATTCGGGTGCAGCAGAAGACGATCCATGGATTTCAACTTCCCTGTGAATTTCTGTTCTCACACTGCAAAGACTCCTCATGCCCACCGGCACCTGTTCTTGCCTGTAAATTAGTATGCAAAATTTAGCACACCTTCCCGAAAGACAGAAGGTAGGCTTTGCATTTCTTTCATTTGTGCAAACCAGTTATGATTTAATATTTAATGAAAACATAGGTCATCTATCTTCCCCTTTACTTGTCTTTCTTGATTCATAGGCCACCTTCTTATCCATTCCACTCTGCCTGCTCTCCTTTTATCTGGGTCGGCACACTTACTCCTCTCCCCGTGCCCGATTTCTCCATTTTTCTCCCCTCCCCTCTGTCTCCTTGATTTTCCCATCTGAACAAAAGAAATAAGCTGCCCTATTGTTTAATATTTCTTAGAACTCTTGTGCCCCTTTAAAAGCTTCCACTGTTGGGGCGCCTGGGTGGCTCAGTTGGTTAAGCGACTGCCTTCGGCTCAGGTCATGATCCTGGAGTCCCTGGATTGAGTCCCGCGTCGGGCTCCCTGCTCGGCAGGGAGTCTGCTTCTCCCTCTGACCCTCCCCCCTCTCATGTGCTGTCTCTCTCACTCTCTCTCTCTCAAATAAATAAATAAAATCTTTAAAAAAAAAAAAAAGCTTCCACTGTTTAGTATTTGGGAATTTTGCAAGATAAATTTGGGAAAGCCAAGATCCCATGTGCAATATTGCCCCTGATTTTAGGTATGTCCCAGCGTGATCTGGCATCTTGCAGAAATGAGCCCCTTAACACAAGAATTAGAGGTTCCCAAGCCTTAGGAATTGATAATGGGTTGACAAATCAAATTACAGGATTTCTCTTATAACAATGAATGTGTTCCTAAATCTCTTCAGATTATGGAATTTCATGCAGTAAAAATAACCAGGGATAGCAGGTGCTGTCCGTGCCTCAACCATAGCCCCTCACACTCATCACCTGGTTCCGTGTAGGCCAGACTTACCACAACCAGGCCCGTGATGGTATTCCTTTGGCTGCGCGTCTCTCCAGCCTCTGGAGCCTTATTTGCCTGTCCACATAGAGGATTAGGAATGCTAGGGAGTTAACACCTCCCAGGAGTAGCTCTGACCAATGTCCAGTAGGAGTTGGGATACTAATGCTCCAGCATCCTTGTCCCTCAGGCAGGATAACTCAGGAGACTGTGCTTCGCCCTGGCTCCTTGAGTTTCCCCAAGGGGATTATGTTCCAGTGGCCTACAGTTGTAACTGTCCCCAGACACCTTTACCAGCTGGCTTCTCTTCCCTGTCTCATTTCCCTGCTTCCTTTCAGTATTTCCTTCACCTTTCAATTAAGTCACTTGCGCTTGAACTCTTGCCGCAGGGTCTTCTTCTTGGGAACCCAAAAAAGACCAGGGCTGTGGGACAATGGGGCTGGGCCAGGCACTCAAACTTTTTAGGTTTCCTAAATAATATACTACCAAGCAGACAAAGAAGAAAGGGAAACAATAGCACAATTAAAATATTCCTACAGTGGTAAACATTTTAGATTCTTAATGAATTTTTTAAAATAACGTATTATTTGGCACGTTACCTTGACAAATTGCATAAATTTTGTTTAGTGGAAGTAGGTGTGGGAGCTGTCCTGCTCTTGAATTACGAGGAAGAGCTGGGAGAAGGCCATCCTAATTTTTAAGATGAAATGTTATGACACCAGAGGAGGGTAGATATGGCTCATCATTCCATAGTTCTTACTTCTACACTGACTTCAGTTAGAAATCCAGCTTTTGGGTTTGGCCGGGTTCCTTTTTGTAACACAAAGTCCTGGTTTGTTGCATTTGTATTTGTAGTCTGGTATTAAATTATCATCTTCAGGCCACTGAAGGTGCTTTTAAAACACATTTAGGGGACGCCTGGGTGGCTCATTCGGTTAAGCGGCCGACTCTTGATCTCAGCTCAGGTCTTCATCTCAGGGTTGTGGGTTCAAGCCCAATTAAAAAAATAAATAAGTGAAAATAAAACATTTAAAGTAGCTGATATGCACCACACAAGTTATTTTAAGAGTGAGAATTGAATACAAGGGATGGGTTAAGCATGTGATGGATGACTGAAAAGGCAAAGGGGAAACTGAGGCAACTTCTGGAAGCAGCCACCCCTCCTAGGGCTAAATTGGAAAAAGAAATGAAGCAGGAGCATCACATGGTGGAAAGAGGTAGGGTGACCAACCATCCCAATTTCTCTGGGACACAGATTTTTAGTGCTAAAACCAGGAGCGTCCCAGGGAAACCCAATGGTTGGTCATCTTAGAGGAAGGAGTGATGCCTGGTTGGTGGTGATGCCTCAGGCACTTAGAGAAAGGATTCCTGTGCCATTGCCCCCCACCTTGCCTTCCTGGAGCTGGAACTCAGATCTCTGATCAGGAGGAACGTGTCAGCTGTAACTGGTACCTCTGAACTGGTAAAATGGGCCAGGTGCCAGGAGAGCAAGAAGACTGGAGACTGGAACCCCCTGCTGTCCCTTCAGGTTTAAATCTCCCCCTAGCACCTTCCATCAGTGGGGCCTACCAAGGAGCTGCTGCCAAAAGGCAAAGTGGAGAGGTGGTCGGCATTACAAGCAAAGCATAAAGGGTGGATCTGGAGCAATAGTTTAACAACCACACAACCAGTCAACACACCCACTGTGATGGGTTCACCTCAGCTTTCATTTCTCCCCCCACCCTTCTCTTTTTCTAACATTGTCTCTGATGAGGACTCCTTTAGACCTACTAAGTTCTGGACCTATGATTGCTTTCTCATTCTTGCATCTTTTAAAGCATTTTGTCATTTTCAGTTTCTCCTCAATGTCTAAGGTCCTCCCTTTATGCTCTCTACTTGAATTTTTATAACGAGGACACTTATGTTTTTGGTTACTGTATTAAATAGTCTTATCAACAAAACACGCACATGCAGGAGAAAAGCATGAGATACACTCATAGGAACATGTAGGCAGGTGTCTGGGGGCATGAGAGCAGATGAGGTGTGTTGTGTGGGCGGAGCTCTTCTGCAGGTTAGTGCGATGAGTTGCATGACATTTTTCATCCTCATCTGTTGTCTCTTGGTAGTGCAAAGCTCAGTTACCTCGAGGCAAAAAAAAAATCTTATTTGAGCAGACATGATGTTGTATTTTGGTGACTTAATTCCCCCTTGTGTCTAACCCAGAAGAACAAATACATGCATGAGAGACAGGCATTTTAACAGAAGAGTTGGTATAAGAACTAGGGCCATCTTCCAGACCTAAAGGGGAGAACTACAGGACTCCTGGCCTCTTCCCACTCAGAAGTTTCTTGGTGAGCCTCTCCCAGAAATAGCTTTCTAGTCTCTCCTATCTCTCCCATCTACCTAAAGAAGTACTAAGCCAAAATATCCCTCAGAATTTACTTGATAACAGTTCGTGCATCTTTATTTACAAACTCTGTGGTGATGTGTAGGATTCATACACTGTGACCATTGGATCTTTATTTCTCAGAAATTCTTGGAATAAACACAAATGCAGCCCCATTAGGTTAGGAGGAATAAGAACTCCCAATCACTGAATTCTACTCCAGAAGCCAATATTGTACTTTATGGTAACTAACAAAATTTAAATTAAAGACAAAAAAAGAGAACTCACACCCTAAGAAACACTGCTAGGTGCCCGGACCGCCCACCTCTTGTCTGCCTGCACCTCTCACCTGCCACCCACCGCCTTCCCAGCATTTTTATGAGCGGTCTATGATCAGCCAAGAAAGCTAGAATCTTTGATTTGTTTTTAACTACTTTAAAAAGTACAATGTACTGCAATATAAACCTTTAACAACTTTCATCTTCAAAGAAACACCAAATTATATTATAATTTATCTGAAACTTTAAATTATTTCTAGAATTGTTTCATGTTTTTAGTCTCCTGCTCCACTCACATTACTTACAATTCCTGGGACGGTCTTGGATATAAGCTCAGCGTTACAAAATAGGTCACTGGCACGCCCAGACTGATTCCTGCAGCCCGAAAACATTTTTATTTCAAATTCAAGCAACCACAAACTTTTGATGATAAAGGCAAATTTTCAGAGGCTTCTGCTGCCTGTTTGAGAAATCTTGAAGGTGCTGCTGTGCAGGGCACCCCTGGATGCCACAGAAGGCTGTCAGACCAAGACTGACATTAGCTCTAGACACAAAACGTCATCGGCACTCGATTTGCATTGAGCTTTTTAGTTAATGACATATTCATTGGGTGGGCACTCACTGAATAAGAAAATAAATATATCCCTGCCTTGAAAAAACAGATCATCTGAAAGAACTTTAAATAAGTTTCTTCCAGATCATTCTCCCATTGTATCCTAGTGGGAGATATTTTTCCACTTCTTCATGAGAGGGTTTCCTTCTGGCTTGGTGCTCCTTGACCTTTACCCATGATAGTCAAAAGCCCACCTGGGCCTTATATCACTAAGCCATAATTAAAGTAAAATCCAAAATAGGAAAACAGTTCCCTAACCACAAGACAGGCATGTGTGGAGACTGCTCACATCCAGCAGCAGCCCCCACATATGGCCCTGGACCACGGGCAAATTGTTGATGACAGCCAGTTCTGCATCCTTCTAGGACTAAGGGTTTCTCCCTAGACCAAATAACTCAGACTGGCTCTATTTCTAGTTCTTTTAAAGGCCGCAAGAAGTTGCAACCACCCTTAGAAATACTCAGTGGCCTAGAATCCTGGCAATGGGCTCAAATGCCTTTGGGTCGGAAATTCACAGAAGCAGCGTCAAATTGGGGAGCTGACAGCAAAGCCTGATGCTCCTTACTCTGACCATCTTGCCATTCTATGGAGCAATCTGGAAGGGAAGAAAATCTCCCTTCCTCACCTATGGCCCTGGTGAGGCCACTCCCATACAAACCAGGGGTTACAGCTGACCCTCCATACTAACCATAATCATACCTGCTCTCCATGGGAACCACAGGTCTTTCCTACTCCATATACCAAGCACTGGTCATCCCCTAGTCTCCATACCAACTTTTGAGAATCTGTCTGGTTCATTTAAGAATACATAAGTTCTGAGTATACTGTGTGTGGTGGTTTCTTTGTTTATTTGATTATTTAGTTTTATTTTAACTCAGTCCAATAACATATAAGCCCCCTAAAAACAAGGACTCTATCTACCTTAATGCTGTGTCCCATTACCCATTCGGCACAATACCTGCCACAGAATAGACTCAATAGTACTTGTGGAGTGAGTGACGTACACAGAAGAAGGAAAACACGCCCTAAAAGAAATAATTCCAAATGTGATCTGAGCTATTGACATATAAAATTAGTCTAGGTTAAAATTCTTCTCAATATTCTTTTCTGCTTTAAAAAATATATGAAATCATATGATCTCACTGATATGAGGAATTCTTAATCTCAGGAAACAAACTGAGGGTTGCTGGAGTGGTGGGGGGTGGGAGGGATGGGGTGGCTGGGCGATGGACATTGGGGAGGGTATGTGCTATGGTGAGCGCTGTGAATTGTGTAAGACTGTTGAATCACAGATCTGTACCTCTGAAACAAATAATACATTATATGTTTAAAAAAAGAAGAAGAAGAAGAAGATAGTAGGAAGGGAAAAATGAAGGGGGGTGGAAATCGGAGGGGGAGACGAACCATGAGAGACTATGGACTCTGAGAAACAAACTGAGCATTCTAGAGGGGAGGGTGGTGGGGGGATGGGTTAGCCTGGTGATGGGTATTAAAGAGGGCATGTATTGAATGGAGCACTGAGTGTTATACGCAAACAATGAATCATGGAACACTACATCAAAAACTAATGATGTAATGTATGGTGATTAACATAACATAAAAAAAAAAAAGAATTAGGATACTATAAAAGAGTAACTTTCTGTGAGCCTTGGATTAGGCCAGGGATCGGCAAACTATTTATGGTCCATGGGCTAAATCTGGCCTACTACCTGTTTTAGTAAATAAAGTTTTATTGGAACACACACACAAAAAAACACGAAAATCTCTTCTATTTCACTTGAAATTATTTCTGAAAATTACCAGTCCCACTGCTATCTCTTCACTGTGTCAAACTGTGATCCTTATTTCACTTTGTAGAAATCATCCATTATGTCACAAGGTTACATACAGTAACTCACAAAACCAAGTATGGTATGCATCTCTTCTTCTTGGACCTCCTTTCTGGAGGGAGGCACAAACACATCATTCTGTTTGTCTGTCCCAATGATAAGCTCCACGCAGGCAGGGACCTCCTTTTTTTACTAGTATCTCCATTTACTAGTATTTACTAGTATCTCCAATGCATTACTTAATGCATTGCTTAGCACATAATCATAGATAGTAATTATTCGATAAATGTATGAGTTGCATGTGCCCAGACACATGCATTTTGGATGTCCTTTCTCCCATTGTGAAAAACTCTTTTATTATGATTATTTTTATTATTTAAGTTAAATCCTTTCCTTGTTCTCTTATAACTTGTGGTTTGTTCCATCGTGAGCAAATAGATGACAAGGATTTCCCATTTTTAAACTTCTGTTCACCTCACCGTACTGAGGACAGCACTTTGAAGATAAAAGGGACTTAATAATAACAACAGCTGGCTTTTTAAAAGGCCCGCTTTAAGTGCTGGGCCTGAGCTCTATTAAGAGCTCTACCTAATGAATTCATTTAATACTCGCCACACCCTGTGAGGTAGTTAATACCAAGATACCATTTTACGGAGGAGGAAGCTGAAGCCCAGAGACACAGACAATAACACCGGCCAAGATTCAAATCTGCATGTTCTGGTTCTTGAGTGCCTCCTCCTTACCCAGGAAAACATCCAGCGCTCCCCCACAAAGGCAGCCAGAGAGTCGTGGACCAGCCAGAGCACACAGGGTGAGCAAGCCTCACGCCCGCAGGGCATAACGAGGGCCACAAAGAGACACAGTGAGGCGTGTACAAGGCCTGTGACTTCTGTGTCTCAGATAATAAGCAAGCAAAGTAATAGATGCCTTTTGTGGCCATGAAGGCATTGTGCGATTTGGGGGGCCCCTGAGAAGATTTCAAAAGGTTATGAAATATTTCCATGAAGCATTTCCTGCTCTCTTATCCCTCTGATGCAAGGTACACACCCATGCCCAGTGGGATTCTCCTGGCCTCCATTGTGACACAGTACGCTTTAGACTTCTCAACATTCAATTACTTTAATTTGATATAAAATGTTCCTAGTAACTCAACAAATAAGTAAATAGGGAGCGCTGCTGGATAGATTCTTTTTTACAGACTTCGGAATTCATTGTGCATTTTGTTCTTCTTGGTCGAATATGCTTTGCTATCTTTAAATAAAGGGAAATTGAATAGGTCACAAATTTGTATTGAGCCTGAACTGTAACCTAAGTGGCTTCAACTTAAACACTCTTGTGTCTATCACATCCTCAAATAGCACTAAAAGACAAATGTGCTGCTTTTAATCCTTTCATTTCAAGTATTATAGAGACACATAATGATGGAATTTACTTATGCTTCACAGAGATCCTAGAATAGTCTGTGTAAGCGATGTGCACTATTTCAATTACGAAGAGACTCTTGGCAAGCACATGTTGAACACTCACTTCTCCATTTATTTTTGATTGATCCCAAATATCGGTGTCATATAGTGATTTATAATGGGATAATAATATCTGCTTCATAGGTATGTTTTGAGGATTTGAGAAGACGATATATGGGAAGCATTTTATAGGACTTTAAATCAGGTGTGCTACAAAGGCTGGCATGAGGGATGGAGCCAGGGAACCAATGAGTGAGCCTTGCTCACCCCGGCCTCCTCACTCAGCGGCTGTTATCCTGAGATCGCACAAGTTTCCGTATGTTTCCTTCTCGAGTGACAAGAGCCTGCTTTTGTTATAATCTTACACCGGGTGATCTTTGGGGGAGACCATTTTTCAATATCTATGAAAAGTAAAGTATAGATCCCCTCTGACAAAACAAATCCGCTTCAAGTCATTTATGTTCTAGATCTATCCACACCTGTATCCACCATTTTTAATAGTGGCCAAATGTCCAGCTATAAGGGATGGCTTAAATGAAGGCTTGCACGTCCTAAGAGTAGATTACTATGCAGCCATGAAAAGAATTGTATGGATGATTTGGAACCTCACCAAAATAAACTGGTGGTGAAATGAGTGAGATGCCAAATGGTATGGATAAGTCACCTCTTGGGTGTTTCTAAAATAAGGAGAGGCATACATATAAAACTTGTATATGCACAGACTATTCCAGAAAAGATTCCCAAGAATGCAGGAAGAGTGATTGCCCATGGGGAACAGAAGTAGAGATTAGTATCTGGTGGGAAGGAAATCTATTTTCACTATATACCCTTTTGCACTGCTTGAATTCTTTTTATCGTTTTGAAGTACTATATTTTCAATTTAAAAACTAGGTAATTTTTTCTACATGATTATGATCAACCTTCACCAACTCAACAGTATGACTGGTGGACAATACTTGCTTTCAGGCATCTATTCTAGATGAGGATAATGTTGAGCCAGAGGAGCTTGGTTTTTGTAGGACAAAACACACACAGTTCCACAGGTTGGTGCAAAATCCCTCCATAAGATTGCTTGCTGACCTAAGCAGTCACACTCTTTGGGTAAAGTGTGTCCACCTGGAGGGAAGTTAAAAGCAGGTAAGGTGGAATGACTTCTCCGAAACAGCCTGATGAAGAATATATAGTTTGGGCAGGTTGGAGTTTTTATCACCCCTCAGAACACACCTGACCAACACTGCCTAGAGGGTGGGCCAGGCCAATAACAAGACTTGTGTCACTAGAGCATTAAATTTGTAATAATATGCATTTGCTGTTATGCTCCATCTCATAGACATTGGTGTAAAAACACTTAAGGAAAATGTCCATATTTTAAAACCTAAGCATCTTGCATAACTTAAGTCCCTAATTATACAAGAATGAATTATTAAATGAAAAACGTAATTAGATGTTTAAAATGTTACTGATAGCTCACACTAACAAAACAAACTGTGAATTACACTTTTTAGCATATGATTCAGGCACCAGTTTTATAGATTTAATGTCCTTGAGGAATATCAGATGTCCTCAAGATTTGGAATTTGATTTAACTGTAAGATATGGAGGAAAACTTTGTAGCCAGACAATTCCCCCTTGGCTCCATATCTAAAGAGGATCAAAAGCATGTGTTATTCCAGCTAAGGTTAGCAATAATTTATGCTGAATACATTATCTGCAGTTTAGCTTCTTTCAGCCAGGGGCACAAGGAGTAATGCAATGCACAAGGCTCTGTAAACTAGCATGTACTAGCATGCTGGGACCAAACCAGGCTGGGACTGCAAAATTTGATCCCAAGCCCAGTTTGCTATTGGCTCAGTGAAAGCCAAGTCGCTGGCTCAGCTGGGAGCAGAAGCAACTTCCCAGACTCCATCCACTCACCTTGCTTAACCTACCACTCACCTGACTGACCTGCAACTGTAGAGTGTAGAAAGCATGCCTTAGAAATAAAATGGAATGATAAGACGCCCTTTGGAGTTAAAAATAAACACACGTTGATGAGGAGTGCGTGCTCCAAAAGATGCCACTGATGCAGGTGACAGAACATAATCAATTCCCTCATCTAGAATGGATTCCGAAGCTAGGAGGTGCCTCTTAATGCTGAGCCCAAATTTCTACACAGAGGTGGCAGGCAGCATGTGAACAGTTCTGGAAAGATCTGCCCCAAGGATCTCCTTTCAGGAGCTGGAGTGACACGGGGCCTAGGAGAAGTTGGGTCTGGCTCACTGTCATTACCATTTGTGAGAGAGCCCAGCCCATACACTCCTTTCCATGACTGAGTCAAACCAAAGCAAGACCCTTATTAAGAACATAGGCTAAACTGTCTAAAAGGCAAATGCATTAGTATGTTCAGTCACCTTGTGAGCTAATGACTAGACACTTTAGAGCATAGGGGATCATTATTCCAGCACATCATCAGTGAACTTTCCAGAAAAGCTAATTAAAGGATCCATTAAAATGCTTACCAGAAAGTGAGGGTTTATCACAGAATCTTATTCGCATTTGAAGAATTTGCAAGATTTTTGCCTTGCCTGCTATCACCTTTCATTTCCTTTCCTGCGATCTCTAAAGATGAACAAAATTAATTAGGGAGATTCTGATTTTCCTTTTATCATAATTTAGGTATCTCCTCATTTCCCCTCTCTCTGATACTGTTTGCTGCAGCCCTGACATGGTAACCCAAAAGAACTGAAAGCTGACAAATCCCATTCAGATCCTCCTCTGTCTAGAGCAGCAGTGGGGTCCACACCTGCCCAGAAAATTCCACTGGGGCTGAAGCCCTGCTTGCTTCTTTCACATCAGAAGCTGCTCTTAAGCCCTTTTGAGGTCTTTCAATCTCCTTTACTTGGTGTCCCCCCCAAGGCGGGAACTGCCTTAATCCAGAGAGTGTGGAAGAAAATAGTACATTTCAATTGACTCTTTCATGGCATGATATGTTTTTTAATATACTGATTAAATAATTAAGTTGAATTTAAAAAAAGAAAATAGTACATTTCATGGTTTTGTTGTCCCCTCATCCAAAGGTCACTTTATTTTTGTGTATATTTTACAGTAAATTAAACCTATGAGGACAGCAATACTTAGACATCATTTGTAAGTGAAATAAATAGCCATAAATGAGAAATGTGGGCTCAAAAAGATTTTACAGATGAGGTGAGCAATCAAAAGTCACCTGTGGGCTAGTCTAGGAAACCACAGCATGGATCTGGGACCAGCTATCACGTGCTGTCAACAAGAGTCAGGAGGTCCTACTGTGTGCACCCCACACCTCATCAAACTGCCCCGAAACAGACTCCACATCTGGAAAGAATTCAAGGCCACAGAACTCGGTAGAGATTCGTCTGTGGCATAACCTTGCTCATCTCATACTCAGAAATCTTAGCTGATGGGAAGAGAAATCGCTGAATAGACCCAGGGTGATTCTTCCCCAGAAATGGGTAAACTCCAGAAAACAAACAGAAAATGCCAAACTAGCCTGGAAGTGTGATTCGCTGAATGTGCAGGCCCACAATTCAGCCTTTCCCTTACCCCCAAAGTAAGGTCCGAATCAGTTCCATCTTGACTGCTTAACTAATGCTTTTGGACTGTTGTTGTTGTTGTTGTTGTTATAAAATGATATATAGCTACCACAAAAAATAAAGATAAAAATATAAAAAGTTGCCTGTAATAGCATTTTACTCCAGAGTCAAGAATCTTAAAAAAAAAAAAAAAAAGTGCACTGCAGACACTATCATAATCATTACTGTGCTTGCCCAGTGTCAGCGACCCAGCGGCTTGGGAAGAAGAGGCCTGGGCTCTGTGGGGACACAGGGCCCCTGAGGGCGGGAGCGCGCTGGTCCGTGGCGGGATCCCCTGTGCCCAGCCCAGCGACTGACCCCAGCAGGCATTCAGTAGGTGCTGATTAAATGAAATGAAGCACGTTGCTGCTCCACAGGACAAAGCCAATATCTCTTCATAAAAAGATAACAGTGAAGACATTGGAAACAGTGAATTTGGACAAGTCAAATTAAGCTGTGTGAGATTCCCTTTTCTCACCCATTCCTTGAACAAACATTGAGTGGGCCCAGCTCTAGGCCAGGCCCCATGGCAGGCATGAGGAGCACAAAAGTGAATCCAGTGATGGTCCCCTGGGATGAGGCAGCTCAAATACAGGGTGTCACAGTCAACATAAGTCATGCTTGGCAGGCCAGCAGTGCTCAGGGGCAGGCACCCAAGAGCCAGGAAGCCTTCCTGGAGGAGGTGATTGTGGGGTGGGTTGAATAGACATATTAGTGATTTCTTCTCAGAAGGAGAGTGAGAAATGGAAATAAGAGACTTCTGTCCTATCTGCAATGTGTTAATTTCTTTCAAAGAAAGCAATTTACTAATGGTTGTTAATTCAAGATGGTGGGACATGGGTATTTGATTTTTTTTTTTTTTTTTTGGTACTGTTGTTAAACTTAATTTCTTGGGGTGGGGGAGGATGGGAGGTAAGAGAAACTTAGCCTACCTACCTGTGAAAGGCAGTTTGAGCAAAGATCCAGGCAAAAGAACACAGGACGCTCTGAAAAATGGTGATGGCCATGTCTGCCCCTGCCTGCCTCGTGAGCATGTTAGACCAATCAGGTGGAAAAAGGAAAGACGAAAATATTCTGCAAAACATACAGCTGTGTTCTGAGGTGGGTTTTTTTTTAACTCTTTAATAGGATTATATTTTTACTTGATTTTTATTTATATTATTGCATAATATAAGTTAATGAGTTCACGCAGGCCAATTTCCTTTCCACCATCACTTTTGGAGAGCCAGGAGATACTAATGGCCATAGTGTGTCCTAATAAGCCAGAACTGAAAGGGACAGGCACCGTCACACAGTGGTAAACTTTGGGGGACCAATAAGGCACCAGACATCAAATTCTACATCAATAAAAAACCCCCGATGAGTGTATTTCTATGTCAGTCATCTCACAAAAGATCCTGGTGACTTACAACAATGACAAAATCTCTCTGAATACTAAAAGTATTTCCGCTTCCCTTCATCTTTACATTCATTACTCTATCACCTATTAATGGAAAATTGATTTCGTTATTTTTGCCGCTCAGTCCATCTTATCTGTGGAGAAGTCAAACGGAATCCCTATGGATACAGATGGAGGGAACCATTCTTTACACATTTTTGTATGTGATTTGGAAGGCCTAATAAAATGGACAAATCACAAGAAAAAGAAATTTGTGTCCTGCAGAGTAAAACTCAGTACCTGGAAATCTCACTGCAGGAAGTTGAAATTGACAGACAGAAACTAGACCAGTTTCATAATATCACTTCACAAACTCGCAGTGAAAAACTGTTCTGAAAGTCTGGCTTTTTTCCTCACAAATATCATAAAATGACAGAACTGAAGGGGCATTGAAAGGTCATCCTCCCCAGCCTCCCGCCTCGGGCAAAGGAGCATTTCGCCAGACAAGATAAATGACTACATGTGCAATTTTGTTTTGCTTTGTGTTTTTTAAATATCCAAAGATATTTCAGTTTCTCTTAGTTACTTGATCAGTATCCAATCCGTTTTTTAGTCGTGGAAATTTGACCGGACTCCTTGCAGTTTAGACTCATTTTCTCCCGTTCAATTCTCTATAAAGGGTGAATTGGTGATTGTTATTGTAAGAATATCGTCTGATATACTTGAAAAGAGTTACTGCCTCCTATTTCCAGTGGTATGGTAAACTAGATACTCTAGCCACACTGTTTGCTATAAACAACTAAAAATGCTTAATGAAATCTAAAATCTATCCTTTAGCCTGCATTAGTGAGCTGATAGGGAAAAAAAATAAAGGAAGAATACTCGGATGCCAAAATCCAGGTAAAAGCCAGACTCAGAATGAATAGCAGAGCCGCAACGCTGCCTCTCATCTGAAGTCATTCACCAAGCCAGATGAACTTGAACTTGGTCTTTAAGGCTTCGAAAGGGGCACAAGGAACAGTTGACAAAGCCTAAAGATGGAATATAAAATAAGAGATACTCACTCCATTCCACAGCAAGAATCAGCCCCAGAAGGCTATACCTCAATAAGGATAAACCAAAAATAAGTCCTTCACAATCCAGGAGACAAGGAAGATCATGTGTCATATCTTGAAGAAAGAAAAAGAAATAAACTCTTCTCTGAATTTGTCACCACAAAGAAGCCCCCCTCAGATGAGCTTGTATTTCAAAATTATACTATATGGCATTTTAGAAAACCAAGACTTATTTTAAAGGGATCACAGGCTAGCCATGCTGCCCAAGCTCCCAGCGAAAGCAAATGTGAATCATCTCTGAATATGTAAAGGTCTTTTCTTTATGGTCATACTGTTTCTCCAGAGAAGAATCTTATCAATATTCTGCCCTGGTTTGATGTACATGTGTGTGTTTATGGGGGTGGGGAGAGAGGAGGTTGGGATAAAATAGCAGAATAGGGGAAGGGGACTAAAGGTCTGTTACAGACATTCACTTCGTCCCTTGTATTTAATCCTCCACTCTATCCCTACCCTTTACTGCACCTAGTTGTTGCTAAATCCTAATTCTCCCCGGCTTCATTTGTCCATGATGTAAACCTCTTATCTCCCACCTGTGGGGGTAGCCAACTAATACATGGGGTTCAACCACTGCACATACAGACTTTCTGCCAATCTCCTGTCTCCAGCCTGATGCCTCACCACTGCCTGCCATCCACATTCCCCGGATCCTTAACGTGCCCACGCTCTCCAGGCTCTGTGGAGTGGTTCGGCTAACTCCTCGCCGTCTCTCCTATGGAGGTCCTTGGGATTATCATTTCCTCTGCTCTGCTCCTTCAAGGTGCCACTCCAGGCTTCCAGATATGTCCTTTTATTTACTGGTGTCCCCACTCACCTTCTCTTTGTGCTTGTGGGTTTATTCATTTGTACTCCTTTGCTGCCATTTTCACTGGATTCGGGAAGGAAAAGAGATAGACATTCTGCCATGTTTAACCAGAAAAGGTCAAGTTGAACTTTGAATGGCCTGGGCGATAATGTGGGTCCATCGTATTGTTCAGACTATCTCTCAGGCTACCCTTAGCCTTGACTTTCCTATTTAAATCACCGGCTCCTCCCTAAAAAGGCAGGCACTGTGATTTACCTTCATTGTGTTGCCAGAATCTACAACAATAGATATTTATTAAAAGAATTAAATTCGGGAGCAAGATGGCAGAGGAGTAGGAGACCTGGATTTCGTCTGGTCTCAGGAATTAAGCTGGATAGGGATCAAACCATTCTGAACACCTACAAACTCAACAGGAGATCGAAGAAAAGAATAGCAACAACTCTCTGAACAGAAAAGCGACCACTTTCTGGAAGGTCTTTTCTGATTTGTTTAGAGTATATTTTCTGGGGATGTTGTTACCCTGTTAGCAATTTGTTCTCTCATTAATCTATTCTCCTCTGGACAAAATGACAAGATGGAAAAAATCACCTCAACAAAAAGAACAAGAGGTAATACCGACTGCCAGGGACCTACTCAATACGGACATTAGTACGATGTCGGATCTAGAGTTCAGAATCATCACTTTAAAGATACTAGCTGGGCTTGAAAAAAGCATGGAAGTTATTAGAGAAACCCTTTCTGGAGAAATAAAAGAACTAAAATCTAACCAAGTCGAAATCAAAAAGGCTATTAATGAGGTGCAATCAAATATGGGGGTGCTAACTGCTAGGATAAATGAGGCAGACGAGAGAATCAGTGATATAGAAGACCAAACGATGGAAAATAAAGAAGCTGAGAAAAAGAGAGATAAACAACTACTGGATCATGAGGGCAGAATTCGAGAGATAAGCGATACCATAAGACGAAACAACATTAGAATAATTGGGACCCCAGAAGAAGAAGAAAGACAGAGAGGGGCAGAAGGTATATTGGAGCAAATTATAGCAGAGAACTTCCCTAATTTGGGGAAGGAAACAGGCATCAAAATCCAGGAAGCACAGAGAAACCCTCTCAAAATCAATAAAAATAGGTCCACACCCCGACATCTAATAGTAAATCTTACGAGTCTCAGAGACAAAGAGAAAATCCTGAAAGCAGCTCGGGAGAAGAGATATGTAACCTACAATGGTAGAAACATTAGATTGGCAACAGACCTATCCACCAGGGTAGACCTGGCAGGCCAGAAAGGACTGGCAGGATATATTCAGAGCACTAAATGAGAAAAATATGCAGCCAAGAATACTATATCCAGCTAGGCTGTCATTGAAAATAGAAGGAGAGATAAAAACCTTCCAGGACAAACAAAAACTAAAGGAATTTGCAAACACGAAACCAGCCCTACAAGAAATATTGAAAGGGGTCCTCTAAGCAAAGAGAGAGCCTAAAAGCAACATAGACCAGAAAGGAACACAGACAATATACAGTAACAGTCACCTTACAGGCAATACAATGGCACTAAATTCCTATCTTTCAATAGTTACCCTGAATGTAAATGGGCTAAATGCCCCAATCAAAAGACACAGGCTATCAGATTGGATTAAAAAATAAGACCCATCGATATGCTGTCTGCAAGAGACTCATTTTAGACCCAAAGACACCCCCAGATTGAAAGTGAGGGGGTGGAAAACCATTTACCATGCTAATGGACACCAAAAGAAAGCTGGGGTGGCAATCCTTATATCAGACAAATTAGATTTTAAACCAAAGACTGTAATAAGAGATGAGGAAGGACACTATATCCTACTTAAAGGGTCTATCCAACAAGAAGATCTAACAATTGTAAATATCTATGCCCCTAACATGGGAGCAGCCAATTATGTAAGGCAATTAATAACAAAAGCAAAGAAACACATGGACAACAATACAATAATAGTGGGGGACTTCAACACCCCCCTCACTGAAATGGACAGATCATCTAAGCAAAAGATCAACAAGGAAATAAAGACTTTAAATGACACACTGGACCAAATGGACTTCACAGACATATTCAGAACATTCCATCCCAAAGCAACAGAATACACATTCTTCTCTAGTGCCCATGGAACAGTCTCCAGAATCGATCACATCCTAGGTCATAAATCAGGTCTCAACCAGTACCAAAAGATTGGGATCATTCCCTGCCTATTTTCAGACCACAATGCTTTGAAACTAGAACTCAATCACAAGAGGAAAGTTGGAAAGAACTCAAATACATGGAGGCTAAAGAGCATCCTACTAAAGAATGAATGGGTCAACCAGGAAATTGAAGAAGAATTTAAAAAATTCATGGAAACCAATGAAAATGAAAACACAACTGTTCAAAATCTTTGGGATGCAGCAAAGGCAGTCCTAAGAGGAAAGTATATAGCAATACAAGCCTTTCTCAAGAAACAAGAAAGGTCTCAAGTACACAACCTAACCCTACACCTAAAGGAGCTGGATAAAGAACAGCAAATAAAGCCTAAACCCAGCAGGAGAAGAGAAATAATAAAGATCAGAGCAGAAATCAATGAAATAGAAACCAAAAGAACAGTAGAACAGATCAACGAAACTAGGAGCTGGTTCTTCGAAAGAATTAACAAGATTGATAAACCCCTGGCCAGACTTATCAAAAAGAAAAGAGAAATGACCCAAATCAACAAAATCATGAATGAAAGAGGAGAGATCACAACCAACACCAAAGAAATACAAATAATTATAAGAACATATTATGAGCAACTCTATGCCAGCAAATTAGATAACCTGGAAGAAATGGATGCATTCCTACAGCTGTATCAACTACCAAAACTGAACCAGGAAGAAATAGAAAACTTGAACAGATCTATAACCACTAAGGAAATTGAAGCAGTCATCAAAAATCTCCCAACAAACAAAAGCCCAGGGCCAGACGGCTTCCCAGGGGAATTCTACCAAACATTTCAAGAAGAATTAATACCTATTCTTCTGAAACTGTTCCAAAAAATAGAAATGGAAGGAAAACTTCCAAACTCATTTTGAGGCCACCATTACCTTGATCCCAAAACCAGACAAAGACCCCATCAAAAAGGAGAATTACAGACCAATATCCCTGATGAACATGGATGCAAAAATTCTCACCAAAATACTAGCCAATAGGATGCAACAGTACATTAAAAGGATTATTCACCACAACCAAGTGGGATTTATTCCTGGCCTGCAAGGTTGGTTCAACATCTGCAAATCAATCAACGTGATACAATACATTAACAAAAGAAAGAACAAGAATCATATGATCCTCTCAATAGATGCAGAAAAAGCATTTGACAAAGTACAGCATCCTTTCTTGATCAAAACTCTTCAGAGTATAGGGATAGAGGGTACATACCTCAATATCATAAAAGCCATCTATGAAAAACCCACAGCGAATATCATTCTCAATGGGGAAAAACTGAGAGCTTTCCCCCTAAGGTCAGGAACGCGGCAGGGATGTCCACTATCACCACTGCTATTCAACGTAGTATTAGAAGTCCTAGCCACAGCAATCAGACAACCAAAAGAAATAAAAGGCATCCAAATCGGCAGAGAAGAAGTCAAACTCTCACTGTTTGCAGATGATATGATACTTTATGTGGAAAACCCAAAAGACTCCACCCCAAAACTGCTAGAATTCATACAGGAATTCAGTGAAGTGGCAGGATATAAAATCAATGCACAGAAATCAGTGGCATTCCTATACACCAACAAGACAGAAGAAAGAGAAATTAAGGAGTCGATCCCATTTACAATTGCACCCAAAACCATAAGATACCTAGGAATAAATCTAACCAAAGAGGCAAAGGATCTGTACTCAGAAAACTATAAAATACTCATGAAAGAAACTGAGGAAGACACAAAGAAATGGAAAAACGTTCCATGCTCATGGATTGGAAGAACAAATATTGTGAAGATGTCAATGCTACCTAGAGCAATCTACACATTTAATGCAATCCATGTCAAAATATCATCCACTTTTTTCAAAGAAATGGAACAAATAAACCTAAAATTTGTATGGAACCAGAAAAGACCCCGAATAGCCAGAGGAATGTTGAAAAAGAAAAGCAAAGCTGGCGGCATCACAATTCCGGACTTCAAGCTCTATTACACATTTGTAATCATCAAGACAGTATGGTACTGGCACAAAAACAGACACATAGATCAATGGAACAGAACAGAGAACCCAGAAATGGACCCTCAACTCTATGGTCAACTAATTTTTGACAAAGCAGGAAAGAATGTCCAATGGAAAAAAGACAGTCTCTTCAACAAATGGTGTTGGGAAAATTGGACAGCCACATGCAGAAGAATGAAACTGGACCATTTCCTTACACCACACACAAAAATAGACTCAAAATGGTTTAAAGACCTAAATGTGAGACAGGAGTCCATCAAAATCCTAAAGGAGAACACAGGCAGCAACCTCTTCGACCTCAGTCGCAGCAACTTCTTCCTAGAAACATCACCAAAGGCAAGGGAAGCAAGGGCAAAAATGAACTATTGGGACTTCATCAAGATAAAAAGCTTTTGCGAAGCAGAGGAAACAGTCAACAAAACCAAAAGACAACCGACAGAATGGGAGAAGATATTTGTAAATGACATATCAGATAAAGGGCTAGTATCCAAAATCTATAAAGAACTTATCAAACTCAACACCCACAGAACAAAGAATCCAATCAAGAAATGGGCAGAAGACATGAACAGATATTTTTCCAAAGAAGACATCCAAATGGCCAACAGATACATGAAAAAGTGCTCAACATCGCTCGGCATCAGGGAAATCCAAATCAAAACCTCAATGAGATACCACCTCACACCAGTCAGAATGGCTAAAATTAACAAGTCAGGAAATACAGATGTTGGCGGGGATGCGGAGAAAGGGGAACCCTCCTACACTGTTGGTGGGAATGCAAGCTGGTGTAGCCACTCTGGAAAACAGTATGGAGGTTCCTCAAAAAGTTGAAAATAGAGCTACCATATGATCCAGCAATTGCACTACTGGGTATTTACCCCAAAGATACAAATGTAGGGATCCAAAGGGGTACGTGCACCCTGATGTTTATAGCAGCAATGTCCACAATAGCCAAACTGTGGAAAGAGCCAAGATGTCCATCGACAGATGAATGGATAAAAAAGAGGTGGTATATATATACAATGGAATATTATGCAGCCATCGAAAGGAATGAACTCTTGCCATTTGCAACGACGTGGATAGAACTGGAGGGTGTTATGCTGAGCGAAATAAGTCAGAGAAAGACATGTATCATATGACCTCACTGATATGAGGAATTCTTAATCTCAGGAAACAAACTGAGGGTTGCTGGAGTGGGGGGTGGGGTGGGAGGGTTGGGGTGACTGGGTGATAGACACTGGGGAGGGTATGTGCTCTGGTAAGCGCTGTGAATTGTGCAAGACTGTTGAATCTCAGATCTGTATCTCTGAAACAAATAATGCAATATATGTTAAGGAAAAAAAAAAAAAGAAGAAGATAGCAGGAGGGGAAGAATGAAGAGGGGGAAATTGGAGGGGGAGACGAACCATGAGAGACGATGGACTCTGAAAAACAAACTGAGGGTTCTAGAGGGGAGGGGGGTGGGGGGATGGGTTAGCCTGGTGATGGGTATAAAGAGGGCACGTTCTGCATGGAGCACTGGGTGTTATGCACAAACAATGAATCATGGAACACTACATCTAAAACTAATGAGGTAATGTATGGTGATTAACATAACAATAAAAAAATTTTTTAAAAAAGAATTAAATTCAGATGGCTTAGTGCTTGATCATCTACAACAAAATCACGTTTAACATTTATTTGTTACGTACCTTGTATGTGCCAAGACCTGGCTTAAATGCTTTACAGATATTATTTTATTCAATTTAATCCTCAAGATGGTGCTATGATGGAGATATCATTAGTCATGTTTGTAGATGATAAAACTGAGGCTCAAATGAGCTGAATGGTTTGGTGACAGACACACAACTAACTGAAATGTGACCCAGGGTACACCTCTGAATCTCCCACAAGCCAAGGACCTTGCTTGCCCCTCTTGACCACACTACGCCCTGCCAAAATCTAGCATCATGAGAATATGGAAGCAGCAGCAAGACCATCTCAAACACAGATATGCATGAAACGGCTTAAATCCAGAAAGCATGTGCCAAACAAAGACAGGACGCAAAGGTGGTCAGAACCAAGATTAAATGTTGAGCCCTTATTTGAATTTGGCAGTTCAGAGGTGAGCACTGCTTTTCAAACTTCACAGCTACTATGTTACACATGGCAGTTCTAAAAGTACTTTCAAACACACTGTCTTGTTTGAATCGCCAAACAAACCGATCAGAAATCAACTAGATGTGAGTAAGGTGCTTTTAAAGTCCTGCATAAAGAGATCAAGCGCAATATATTTATTATGCAAGCATAATATATTTCAGAAGAATATTTGAGTAACTAATATGACTAAAAATAGAGAAGTCAAATGCATACTGATTAACACAGTGAATTAACTATCCCCAACTGTAAGTATGATTCAACATCATATTCCCCAGGAAAATATTTGGACTTGGAGAATTATCCATTGAACAACATATTTTCACTCAAAAACATATTGAATATAAGCAGCTCTTACAACACTTGCTTTTAGAACCACCGAATTTTGGCTTTGTTGAAATTACTTCTCCCATGGCTTCCATTTCTTCTGCATACACAATTTGATACCCAAATTGTGAAACAAAAACAGAATTTTTCTCATGGCAAAGGATTCCATGCAATTAGATTCAACATATTTTGAAACCTGACTATAGACGAAGGTCTGTGCTCAGCACTCTAGCATATTTAAAGCTGAACAAGGCATGTTTCCAAACATCAAGGGAGGAAACATATACGTACAGAATGGTATAAGGCAGGCGTGGGCAGCACCGCACTGGAAATAGAGACACAGGCTATGGCCATCCAGAGAAGAGAAAGGTACGGGCACCAGGCAGGTGAGGGGACACATGAGCTGGCCTTGGGAGCACGAGGGATCTCAGCAGCCAGAAGTGGCAGCAAAAGGCCTTCCAGTGGAGGGCCCGTGATGAGCAGACTCCTGAATGGGAGGGAAGAAGCAAGTCACACCAGCGCATCAGACCTAAGAGGCTGGGAGCTGCTATGAGTGACGTAAGACTGCCATAACAAAGTACCACAAACTTGGCAGCTTCAAACAACAGAAACTTATTTTCTCACAGGTCGAGAAGCTAAAAGTCCAAAATCAAGGAGCCAGAGGGTCGGTGCCCTCTGGAGGCTCTCATGAGAATTCCCTCCTGCCTCTCCTGGGTCTGCAGGTCGCTGGCCGCCCCAGCGATCCTTGGTGCTGAGTCGGGCCTCTGCCTCTGTCCCACATGGTTCCATCTTTCCATGGTTCTGCTCCCCCCTTCTCTTCTCTTCCCTCTCTTCTCTTCTCAGGACTTTCATTGCAAAGACTCTTATTCCAGTAAGTTACATTCTGAGGCTCATGGTGGACATATCTTTTTTTTTCCGGGGGTGGACATAACTTAAGGCTCTACAGGGCATCTCTCACATAAATGCATAATTTTAAACATATACTTTTCTTGTGTTTATGTTTGGTTAAGAATTGTATCAAAAAATATCCAAGGAATAAATTCTTAAAGACAATTTGATTATCATTTTTTTTCTTTTGAATTTCATTTTTAGCTAGTCAGCAGGGTTTTAAGATTATGGCCAGGTCCAGGTGACTGATTGCCGAGGGAGACTTTCCCAAACCTCCCCCTCCCACCACATGTGTAAAAGAACCAGTCACATGATATTACTGGGTCCACGGCTGTCCCAGAAATTGGCCATGAGTAATGCAACCCTGGGCAACCCTTCACCCCCTGTACCAAGCGGAGAACTCATCTCCATATTTGAAAAATACCCCACAAAATACTAAGCAAGAGACATGAATCAAAAGCATTGTAAAAATTAGGGAAGAAAATAAAGCCTGAACTAATGCAAAATTTGCTTTATGCATGGGAAGAATTTAGAAGCTGAACCCTAAGAATGGATTTTGTAGGGCATTTCATAATTGCCTTAATTATGGAAAACACTTTTTATTGGATTAGAGGTGCAATTTGATGCTCTTTGGGTACTGGATAAAGAACTCGGTAATTGTATAAAATGATGGACAGGCTTTCAGGCTCCTACACTTGTTTTTTGACTCTGTGATTTAAGTGTGAAATTGATCTGAAGTCTGTGTGGGTCCTCTATCAAGTATGCTCGAATGTAAGCAGCGCAATTCCATTTGCACTAATTCAGTACAAAATATCCTTTTGGTGTGCAAAACTCAAATGCATCTCTTAGAATAGAGAGTCCAATTTATGTCATGCTATAATCATAGCAGTTCTAAACTAATTTAACACCCTGAAGAAGTTAATTAACATCATTAAAAAGTGCATCCAGTCAAGTATAACATGTGACCCAAATAAATAATTGAATGAACTTTCCTACTCCAGGGGTGACATGTTCCAAGGCTGTCCTCTTTCATCAGACCTGGTCAACAATTGTTTGAAACATCTGACACCGACCACATTAGATGATTTTCATGAAGGTGTAAACCTACATGGCAGCCTAATAAACAACTTAAGTTTCATGGCTGACATTGATTTATACATCTTCTAAAGAGACGGTGCATGAAATGATCAGAACAGTCAATAATGCAAGCAAAATGTATGGGCTTGAGATAAGAGAGCAGAAAACAAAATCAATGCCTTCCAGCTATTAACAGCATGCAGCAGAGTTCATAATAGATGGCATTAAACTTGAACAAGTTGCATCCTTCAAATACCTCAGAGAAACTGTCACTCCAACAGTAATTGCAAGAATAGCATTCACAGAAATGAGTATATATGGCTGTAGCTTGGTCACAGAAGGCATTTTACCAACTGAAAGCTACTTGGATGAGTTGTTTGGGGTGCATTATTATTGCAAAAATTTTAAAGAAGGTCACTAAGCATACTAATAAGTATCATTAGGTGCATAAAATTTAGGTAATGAAGAAAGTCAATACATTGCAATAAACCTTCACACACAAAATAGATGCACAAAGGGCAAAGCAATCAGCTGCAAATGGATGATTTTTTTTTTCCTTTAAAGAAATGAAATCGAGTGGAATTAACTATCGTTATCTTGTAATCAACACAGTCATTTTTAAGCCCTACAGGTCAGAGAAGTTTCTGTTTCCAAAACATGAAAGGAGTTCTAGTATAAAGTATTTGGTAGAGCAGAGTGGCTGAGCACACTGGCTTGGAGATCAGATCGACCTGTGTTTGATTCACACCTTTACCGCTTACTAGCTTTTTCATTTAACCTCTCTAGGCCTCCGTTTATTCATCTGTAAAATGAGATTAATTATAAGTACCTAGCAGTGTAGTTGAGAGAACATAATAACAGATGTTGGAGTAGTCTCTGAATAAAATATTCCACATCTTTATTTTCAGGATACCTATGAATTTGTCCATATACCAGATTTTTTAAGAGACTAGTAAATTAACATAAGCATTTCAAAACAAGGTCAGAACTTCGTAATCTCCATTTATCACAAAAATAATGTTCAGATTCCTAGCAGTTAACTGAAAGAAGCAAGTGGTCAGACTGCTCGCTAGCAATTCAAACACATCCTGGAGAATGATGCGCTCACAGTGACACTCACGCACGGGCTCAGGGCCCTGCTTCCTCTTCTTTATACATTATCCAGGTGAAGGAGGATTCAGATAATCCTAGCTCACGTTTTCCATTTAACCTTGAAATGATTTCAAGTATCAGAGGATCTTTTCAAATTCCAGGTCAGCCACCCACAGCTTTGCATCTCAGGAGCACATTCTATTATCCACTCCTATTGCTGCAACTTCAAACATGGCTGCACCATTTTAAATTTCTACTGCTTGGTGGTTTTTTGTTTGTTTTGTTTTTGTTTTTGTTTGTTTTTAGGCAGCACGCATTTGTGAAGAGTCACATGGCACATGTCTTTTTTTTTTCCAGGTTTATTGAGAAATAATTGGCATACATCCCTGTATAATTTTAAGGGGTACAGCATGATGATTTGATTTATATATATTGCGAAATGATCACCACATTAGGTGCAGCTCACATCCATTATCACATAGAGATACAACAAAAAGAAAAGGAAGAAGAAAAAAAGGAATCTTCTCCTTGTGATGAGAACTCAGGATTTACTCTTTCAACAACTGCTCTATAGGTCATATGACAGGGTAACCTAGTCATCATGGCGTACATTACATCCCTAGGATTTATTTATAACTGCAAGTTTGTACCTTTTGACCACCTGTCTCCAATTCCTACCTCCCCACTCTCTACCTCTGATAACCACAAGACTGATGTCTTTTTCTATGGATTTAGCTGGGGGTTGGGGGGCGGTTGTTTGGTTTGGGTTTTTTGTTTTTGTTTTAGGCTTTTTTTTAGATTCCACATATAAGTGAGATCCTACAGTATTTGTCTGACTTATTTCACTTAGCATAATGCCTTCAAGGTCCATCCATGTTGTCACAAATTGTAGAATTTCCTTGTTTTTTATGGCTGAATAGTATTTCATTATATATACACATATATATGGTATATAAGTATATGTATAGATGATATATATGTATATATATAAGTATGTATACATACCACAACTTCTTTATCCATTCATCTATCAATGGACACCTAAGTTTGTTCCCCTGTCTTGGCGACTGTAAATAGTGCTGCTATGATCATGGGGTTGCAGCTATCTTTTTAAGTTAGTGTTTTCATTTCCTTCAGATAAATACCCAGATGTGGAATTTCAGGATCATATGGTAGTTCTATTTTTAATTTTTTGAGGATCCTCCATACTGTTTCCATAGTAGCATCTGTCATCTCTTATCTTTCTGATGATAGCCATTTCAACAGGCATGAGGTGATATCTCGCTGTGGTTTTAATTTGCATTTCTCTAATGACTAGTGATGCTGAGCATCTTTTCATGTATTTGTTGGCCTTTTGTATATCTGCTTTGAAAAAAAATGTGTAGTCAGGCCCTTTACCCATTTTTTAATTGGGTTGTTTGGGGTTTTGCTATTTAATTATATAAACTCTTTGTATATTTTTTATATTAGCCCCTTATTAGATATATGGTTTGCAAGTATGTTTCCCCTTCCATAGGTTGTCTTTTCACTTTGTTGATGGTTTCTTTTGCTGCGCAGATGCTTTTCAGTTTAGTGTAGTCCCGCTTGTTTGTTTTTTGTTTTTTTTTTTTTTAAAGATTTTATTTTATTTATTTGACAGAGAGACACAGCGAGAGAGGGAACACAAGCAAGGGGAGTGCGAGAGGGAGAAGCAGGCTTCCCGCGGAACAGGGAGCCCGATGCGGGGCTCGATCCCAGGAACCTGAGATCATGACCTGAGCCGAAGGCAGACGCTTAACGACTGAGGCACCCAGGCGCCCCCGCTTGTTTGTTTTTTATTTTGTTGCCTGTGCTTTAGGTGTCAGAACCAAAAAATCATTACCAAACCCATGGCAGGGAGTTTTGTTCCTATGTTTTCTTCTAGGACTTTCATGCTTTCAGGTCTTACATTTAAGTCTTTAATCCAAATTAATTTTTGTGAGTGGTGTAAAATAGGAGTCCAGTTTCATTCTCTTGAATGTGAATATCCAATTATCCCAGCACCATCTATTGAAGAGACTGTCTTTTCTCCATTGCGTATTCTTGGCTCCCTTGTCAAATATTAGTTGGCCATGTGTGCTTGGGTTTATTTCTGGACTCTCAGTTCTGTTCTATTGGTCTTTTTGTCTGTTTTTATGCCAGTGCCATACTGTTTTGATGACTATAGCTTTATAGTATAGCTTGAAATCAGGAAGTGTGATGTCTCCAGCTTTGTTCTTTCTCAGGATTTTTTTGGCTATTTGGGGTCTTTTGTGGTTCCATATAAGTTTTAAGATTATTTTCCACTTATGTAAAAAATGCCATGGGAATTTTAACTGGGATTTCATTGAATCTATAGATGGCTTTTGGTATTATTGACATTTTAACGATGTTAATTCTTCTAATCCATGAATATGAGATACCTTTCCATTTATATGTGTCTTCAATTTTTCATTAATGTCTTGTGGTTCTCGGAGTAGAGATCTTTTACTTCCTTAGTTAAATTTATTCCTTAAGTAATTTGTTATTGATTTATTGTAAATGGGATAGGTATCTTTCTTTTTTTTTTTAAGTTCTTGTTGCTGTATAGAAATGCTACTGATTTTTATATGTTTACTTTGTATCCTGCAACTTTACTAAATTCATTGATTAGATCTAACAGTTTTTTGGTTGAGTCTTCGGGATTTTCTATATATAAAATCATGTCATGTGCAAATAGAGACAATTTTACTTCTTTCCAATTCTGACATCTTTTATTTCTTTTTCTTGCCTGATTTCTCTAGCTAGGACTTCCAGTACCATGCTGAAAAGGAGTGGTGAGCGTGAGCATCTTTGCCTTGTTCCTGATGTTAGACGAAATGCTTTTAACCTTTCACCATTGAGTATGATGTTAGCTGGGGGCTTGTCATATATGACCTTTATTATGTTGAGATATGTTCCTTCTTTGTTAAGAATTTTTATCATGAATAGATGTTGAATTTTGTCAAGTGCTTTCTCTGCCTCTATTGAGATGATCATATAATTCTTTTCTCTCATTCTATTAATGTGATGTATCACATTGATTTATTTGCATATGTTGAAGCATCCTTGCATCCCAGGTATAAATCCCACTTGATCATGATGAATGACCCTTTAAAGGTCCTGCTGAATTCATTTTGCTACTATTTTATTGATAATTTTTGCATCAAGGATATGGCCTGTAGTTTTCTTTCCTAGGAAGTCTTTTTTAGTTATGGTAATAAGATAATGATGGTCTCATAAAATGAGTTTAGGAATGGTCTCTCCTCCTTGATTTTTTTAGAAGAGTTTGAAAAGGATTGGTGTTAATTACATGGCACATTTCTAATGGCAACTGGTAATTCTTCATCACACAGTTGTATAAATTATCACCTTCTTTTCCTTCAATTGTGCCATGAACAACTGTTGAACTAGGTAAACATTTTGTTGAAATATTGTATATGAAAAATGATCATATATTAAGAATACAAATGACTGTGTCTCAGGACATCAGGGCTGGGAATATTGGCCCTGGGTAGGAACGTGCTCATGGCCCTGGCCCTGTGCTATTATTTAGTAATGGAAATAGAAACACAGCCCCTCCCTCCATTCGCCAGCAAGGTGATTCTGCGGCAGTCAAACACTGGAAAGCACCTGCCGCTGGGCCAGAGTCCCCAACACAGAAACTTCCCGCTGAAGCAAATATCTTTTCATTAAGCTCCACAAAGAACCATCGGAGGCTTTTTTAACCTGACTTTGTGCTTCATTTGGTGCAGCCCAGTGCAAGAAGCTGTAGGAGGACAGCCCTTGAGAATAAATTATTTTCTACCACCCCCCTAGATAAAGGCTCCCTAAAGATGCCGATTTTCCATTCCCAGTTACTCAGCACCCATGGGCTGTAAACACAAACCTGGCCCAGAGCACTTAGTGATTGGGTGACAAGATACTCATGTTGGGAAAATGACGGTCAATGAAGTGCCCCAAAATAATAATACCACTAAAAATAGGAAACTGAAATCATAAGTTTGATCATTTGGGTTGAATCTTTAAATCAATCCAATAGTTAGAGGGGGAAAAAAAGGCTTGCGTTGGGAGAGAAGAGTATGTTTAGTAATCCCAGCTCTCTCTCTTAAGCAAAATCATGTATAAAAGGAAAAAAAATGATACAAGCAGAACTACTGGCATTCAAGGACAGAGAGGGGCAGCTCAGCCCATGGAGCAGGTTTTCAGATCTCTGCTAATCATTTTCCCTGTTCAAGCCAGCTGGGGCCTCTGAGGGGCTGGTTTTGTTCCTTGCCACCAAAGACTTTGCAATCCCTTTGGGAAAGCAATGATAACAAATATTCAGTAATAGAACAATGTGAGAGAATAGTTTTGCCCTGTTGAGTAGATGATATAAACTTAAATTCTATAGGGGTTCAGAGAAAGGAGACGGTGGCACAGATACAGCAGGGCCCACCTAACCAGGCAGCTCCATTTGTCAGTCTGCTTATTTCTGTGCCTTAACGCCATCCTTGTGTCTTCGACTGTATCACTCCCCAACCATGGGAGCCCCCATTCCCTTCTTAGGACCCCCATCATGGAGGTGTTTGAAGTTTCTCCTTCTTGCTGAAGCTATCCCTGATCACTGCCATCCACAGGTGCTCTGGGACATGCGGACCCCATACCCCGCTCTTCCGTAGACCGTCTCTCCATGACTATAAACATCTATGAAGCATTTGTGCCTAGTGGCTATTGAGGGAAAAAGCAGTTCAGGATCTTCCATGTACTGCTTGTAATAACAGAAATTGTTTTGCCCTCTTTTGTACAAACTATTTAACCCACTCATTATCCTTCTAATAATTTCACTTAAAGAAGTTATCATAGGTGTTGGTAAGGTCTTAGGTGCAAAGATATTCTTTGAAGCATTGTTTATAATAGTGAAAATTTGAAAATATTCTAAGTATCTAATAACAGATAATGCATGCAATAGAATATAAGCGACCAATAAATATGGTACAGCAAATGAATATTTATGAGCATAGAAATATGCCTACAATATATTAAGTGGGAAAAACACAGGCTACTACACAGTAGACACAATGTGATCCTATAATTTATACATATAAAATTATATATATATATATATATATATATATATATATGTTTATATGCATAGAAACTGCCCACCATTGGATGAAGTGCATTCATGTTTTTACTTTATTGCTTTGGTATTTTTCTGATTTTTTTTCTTTGATAAAGAAAGCAACCCAAGGATGTTTATAATGACCATTCCCACAAAGCATTTTCCTTTTTATTATGAAATATTTTATGCCTGCAAATGAGTTTTTGGAATAGTATAATAAATACCTAAGTACCCCTACCATGGAGCTTGCACAATTGTCTTTTTGGGCAACTTTGCTTTTAGCAAAGGGGTATAAGAGATGAACAAAGTAGGTCAGAATGCTGAAATGTGATGTGGATTTACCCTCCAGTAATGAGGGGTTTCATTCTGACCCTCTTAAACTCAGTTTTTAACTGCCCAGACTATGTCTAAAAAACACCCTTTCTCCCAGCCTCTGCACCAGTAATAGTAACATATAATGCAGTACAAAGAACCATGATTTTTCCCTATTCAGGGAACTGTCATCATCTGCTGTGGTAAGCTGGCTGCGGAGCCTGGGCCTGAGCCCACACACAACTCACCTCCTGATTTACTTAAATCTTTTTGCTTCTATCAACCACAGGGAATGGGGACACTTACAGGTAACAACTGACAATTTAAACAGAAAATACAGAGAAAAGCTGTGTAAAGCAAGTGGCTCAGATTATAGCTGTTGACTTCTAATATTATTTGATAGATGAGGCCGCTACAATTATCTACTGCTCATGGGTTCCATTACTGGAACAAGAAGCACACAAAATAAGGGCAATTTCCCAAACAATATACGGGCCCACTTAACTTTGTCAAGAGCCATTTCTGCAAGTGAAGGCCTCCTTGTAAAAGACACAAAGATAATGCTCTGGCAAGTTGACACGAGCATTTAGTTCATACCACGTTAACTGCCTTTTGTTATTTCTGCCATGCACTAGTTAAGGCCAAATTGGATATTATTTTTAACTAAACGCTTGTTTTAAAACGCAGTCGTGGAATCTACCATTTTTCCCTAAAATAAAGTAAAAGAAAGAAAGCTCTAAGAAAGAAATTTGAAAACCTCTAACACAATGAAACAGTGAAAAAAGTTTCCACCTCAATTTTTCACGAGACTTCCTCCCAACTTGCTACCCTAAAATTATTAGAACGGATTTCATTCTTAAAAAAAAAATGATTCTGTGGTTTAACCTTATGTTTCTATTTAAAGATCAAAAAGAAACTCTGTCTCTAGAGGATGAAAAATGCAATACATTTTTGGAAGACAAAAAATAAGGTGCCTGAGCAGTGAATGGAATTATTACACCCGTGTTAACTATCAATTCATTTTGCATTGTAAACTTGGATTGAGCCATTGGGTGGAATGAGTTTTGGAAATGTTAAAACTGCATCAGGAATTACACTTGCCCCCCACCCCCACCTCCTTCCCCACCTTGGAGAATGGAAAGAGGAAGGAGGAGCCTGAGGAAGAACGTATTTAAATCAGAAAAACACAGGATAAATCCTGGCTGATGACCTTGTAATTTGGAATAATACTATTCCAAAAACTCATTTGAAGGCATAAAATATTTCATAATAAAAACAAAAATGTTTTGTGGGAATAATTATAAACACCTCTGGGTTGCTTTCTTTATCAAAGAAAAATAGATATGGGCATACCTATAAGCAGGTAGCCACCAGAAGCTCACCCAAAGTGGTTTACCTTTATCTCCCAGACAGAATCCACATGCATGAACTTAAATAGTGCCTTATTTTCTAAATTAAAATCCCTCTGATTTTTTTTCCATTTATTCTCATTGCTTTGATGTATTCCCAAACCAAAATATGGGAAAGTCTAGAAGACGCACAGGTTATTGGACTCCTTTTCTTCCTTTTCCTATCCTACTTTATCCCACTTTTCAATTGATACACAGTTGACCTGACTACTAGCAGGGCTGTGTCTTCCCCTTGACCAAACACTACAGATGAATTCTCCTAGGTACTTAGCCAAGAAATGTCCAGGTCCCCTAAAATCTGGGTCACTGTGAGCATCCATAAGTGGAGCTGGTCAAAAAGCGTGCTCCTCTTCAATAATACTCAAGAGAGATGGTTAAGTCTGTACAGTTTAATTATAACATTCAGGATTTTTTTTTATTATTCTTTCTCAGCTCCTAGAGTCTTTTAAGTCTCTTTTTAAAAGGCCTCTACACAAAAGGTAACTTCATCCTGGAGAAAAAGAAACTCAGACTTGGCCATACCACTTCCACTTGGGCATTGATTAGATGTCTTTTTTTTTTTTTTTAACAAATTCAAAAAGAAAGGGGACACGATTTAAAACTAAAATAGAACCAGGCACATTGTACAAAGGATTATTTCAAGTAATTCTCCTTGAAACTATAACAAAGGAATGTTTCCTGGGGATTAAATGGACTGTCAGGTAATCAGAAAAGTTCTTTTAGGTTTTTCCTCAGGAAGAAAAAGAGCACTTTGGATGGATTTTGTTCCTGGCATTTTATGACACTTTACAGCTTATTCCCTGGTGTCACACCGATTTATTTTATTATTCATGAGCTCCGTGAAGGAAGGAATGATCTTAGAGGTCCCCAGCTGGACCACACTAATAGATCCTTTTCCTATCCTCCATCTTCTGTTACTTTAATATGGATAAGATTGTTTTATTAATGAGAGCAAATGGGTTTCCTGAATATCAGCCTCTCCTTTGGTCACTCTGGAACTTGATATACTTGATTAATTGATTTTCAACTTTTTGAGCACCCACACTATTTTTGACACTGTACTTTTAAAAAATTAGGACCTAAATGAACAAAAGCTGTACCTCCAGGAAGTTACATTCTAATGAAGTAACACTGACCTCCATTACTAATTGATGACACTACAGTCAACTATCAATTATTCATGTAAAGATTATCCATGACACACTTTGTAGAGCATCCATTGTGAATTTCTAATCCTAGGCTTTCCTACTTTTCAACCACACAGACTTAGGGGATGCAGTGTGAAATATCTCACTACACTATAGATTTAGCCGCAGAAGAAAGCAAGCCAACTGCCCCCCAGCTGCCTATGGATCTTAATCTTCATTCAGTAAGCAGGCATGGAGTACTTTGGAAAAATCAGGCACCACAGAGAAAGATGAATTAAGTGTGAATAAGGCATACCAGATGCTCACAGATAGGAGTAGCTAATTCTACTGTTGGAAAGAAACAGAAAAGAATATCAATGAGAAGATGACACTTGATTTGAGTATTGAAAATTCAGTGAGTGTGGAGGGTGGACAAAATGAGAAGGCATTCTAAGCAGAGTATGAGCAAAGGCATAGAATTGTTAAATAGTGTGACGCACTATGGAATTTTCATGTTTAGTGTGACCCTGGGGTTGGCAGGTGGAAAGATGTAATGTAGTTGCTAGCAAGAGATAGAACTGAAAAGATAAGCAGAGAAGGGGGCCTCAACAGGACTTCTCTGCTTTGGGTTTTAAAGGGACAAGGAGTTCAGCACTCCTCACTATATGGCTCAGGTAACAAAGTAGTTGGGTGCCATCACTAAAATTGGGAATACTGAAGGAGAAACATTTTCAGGGGGAAAATAATGGGTTCAGTTTGGGACGTTTCCCTCGCTATGGTGCTGAGAGCTGTGAATAGGTTATGACTCTTAACATAAACACCTGGGTTCCACAATCGGCTGCTATTGGGCTAATAGTCAACTAAAGCCAAGAGATTATTCTCTCACATACCTCCATTACATAAGACAGGTCTCCCATCATCTGTGTGGTCTCTGTAGCCTAAATGCAGAAGTGTGTACTAATTCAGACAGGAGGATTTTCTGGATTTTTCCAGAAATCAAGTACTGGTTATTTCCATTGTTCAATCTTGTTTTTTGTCCTATTTAGTATAGATACTGATATTTCTTCTGCTTTATTTTTAGACATGTAGATGATACATAGACTATGTTGGAGATGACTTCTCAGGTCCAAAGAAAACAGCATCACAATTGGCCTTAAAGTTGGCCCACATTGGCCATGGAGGGAAATGGTGCCAAAATGTCTAAGAAACATCACTAGGGATATAACATAGTCATTCACTCATTCATTCATTCATTCATTTGACACATACTTGCTGAGGACTTGCTACATGCCAGGCCAGTGGATGGGGGAGCCCATTAAGATCTCTGCCCTCGCGGAGCTTACATTCCAGTGGGGTGGACAAGACACCAGACATCAGTATTTGGTGTTGAAGAAGACAAAATGGAGTGGGAGGTTTAGTGGGGATGGCAGCTTAAATAGGGTAGTCAGAGAATGCTCCACTGAGTAAATGACATTACACCAAAAGGTGGGAAATGAGAAAAAAATCATGCAGACCAAGATTGGAGGAAAAACATTCCAGAAAGGACAGCAGAGGAACTAAGACCAGAACTGGCTTGGTGTGTTAGAAACCAAAAAACTACCAGTCCGGCTGCCCCAGTGCTGGTAAAGGGATAGTGGAACAGGCTAAGGGGGAAAAGGAGGCCGAGCAGATCATGGACAGACAGGAGCAAGAGCATCAGCCACATGGAATCAAACTCATTTCAGAACCTATTAGGGACCTCAGTCATGTGACTTAAACTCTCAGAAAACTTGTTTTTCCATATCTTTCAAAATAGCAGCAGTAATATTTTTATCACTTGAGAAGAGTAACTATACAGTGTCTGGCACATAGGAACAGCCTAATAAATGTTTGTTTCTACCTCTCCTTTTTCTTCTTTTAATAGCAATCAAGGAAGCCAATGTGGATTGTGCATGTTAAGAAAAATGAGCCTTTTCTGGTCTAAATGTGTGAGGTCTTCTTTCCTGCAGCTCCTGATTCCTGGAGCTAACCTTCAGCACTCCCCCTTTTCTGGGAACCCTGGGGCCAGAGGTCCAATGTTGCCAAGATAGATCAGGTAATGTGATGGTGAAAAATGTTCCCATGTGAGCCTGGAGACCTTCAAATTAATTTCCTGTGTAACCCTGGCATTTGTGAGCTGAGGTCTCACAAGTTAAAAATAAAACAGTAGCTAACTCTGCAAGATAAATGCTTTCTAAAATCAACAGTTACTTTGAAGTCCTTAGAGAAATGTACTTTAAAATGCAGGTTATTCTGCTTAATCATCATCACCTATTCCCTTCCTCCTGAGGTCGGGGTGGGGAAGGGGACAGCAGGGAATATGGAATATTCCTGATTTGCCAACTTCCCTCCCCAGCTATCCTTGATGGCAGATTAAATCATTTCTGAGATCTTATTTAAGACCTCTTTCCTCCTTGATCACCTCACCATCATCCCTCCATCTTTTCTGTGTCCCCAGAAGCCCCAGAGAGGTCTGGCCCACCCCCTGCAGTTTTAGTTTCTCCTCTCAAAAATAGAAGCCTGTCCTTTCCTCCATGACCAACACTCTGCAATTCCATCTCCTCTTGCCAAACTCTCGCTCAAGGACTGGACACCAGAGTTACGTGTCCCCAGGCTCTTCTGCAGCCTGCCTTTTGGCTGGGTGCCCTGCTGAAAAGGAGGGTGGAAAACAACCACTGCTCACCCACTCACTGTCACAATGAGTGGACCTGCTGATATACTCACTGACTTAAAAAACTTGGGGGTGGATCTGTACACAAACTTTGAATTCTCATGAACACTCAAGTCTTGCTCTTGCTGTAATATGTGCTCAATAAAAAAAGACACTTATGGGATTTAGGTATGCAGAATTAATTGTTCTGCATACAATCTCTTCACAAATTCTGTGTAGTGGGCTGAAAGGTGGCCCCAAAAGAAATATGTCTACATCCTAATCCCTGGAACCTGTGAATATGACCTTATTTGGAAAAAGGATTTTTGCAGATGTAATTTAGATAAGAAATCAAGAGATGGTGAGATCACTCTGCATTATCTGGGTAGCCCTAAATCCAGTGACAAATGTCTCTGTAAGACTGAGACAGAAAGTGATGACACAGAAGCAGAAGAAGAGGAGGAAAGGAGGTAATGTGGCCACAGACGCAGAGACTGGAGTGATGACGTGTCTATGAGCTAAAGAATGGGGCAGCCATCGGAATCTAGGGGAGACTGGGAAGGGATTGGTGCCTAGAGCCTCCAGGGAAAACACAGCCCTACAGACACCTTGATTTTGGACTTCTAACCTGCAGAACTGTGAGAGAATAAACATCTTCTATCTTAAGCCATCTAATTTCTAGTAATTTGTTACAGCAACCACAGAAAACTAATACGTTATGTTTAGAGGAAGCATCTAAGATATTGTGATTTCTTATGGATAAAGGGCTTCATATAAAGGTTTCACCTGTCAGTGGACATCTAAACTTGTCCTCAAAACTGTAGACTCGATTCTCAATGATCCAACAAGAGAAACAGGAGGGCAGAACCATTGTCATGTGTATGAGTTTTAAATCTCAGTCATGGGAAGATTGAGAAATCAGTCATTAAGGAGACCTGGGGATTAATTCATTAAATACTGAAGTATTTTATCTTAACACCTTTTGGAGCGTTCTTTATAAAATGAGCCTTAAGTTTTCCCTGACAATTAGAGATGACATAAAACATAATCAAACTTTTCTTAAGAAGGAAGATTGAATAAATTTAAAATAAATATCCATGACCATGATATGCTATGGACGTGGCTACACGGGTACAGCATGTTCTGTAGTAAATGACTCTTTTCCCCTCCACCATCACCTCACTGCCCCGGTTTCTAAATTGCATTAATTAATTGACACTGATGCCTTCCAGGGTTATTGAACGACAGCACAATTTTCTTCTCTCTCTCTCTCTCTCTCTCTCACACACACACACACATACACCCATACATGCACACACGCACACACACACACTTGCTCTCTTCATTCTTTCTATGATCAATTACTGGGATTCCCAGAAAACCAGTGAGTAAGAAGGGAGTACCGCCTGATACAGGGCATTCTCATAGGTGAAGTCTCAATTGTCAAATAGCATAGACAAGGGTGGATACAAAAGGAGCCTTGATAGCATATGCTGGTAATTGCTGCTTTTTATCTGCTAGGTTGTTTTGGTACACCTAAGACCAGGAGTAAAGTGGAGGAGAAAAATCCCCCTTGGTGGAGCGGACATGCTCTGGATAGAACCCTGCTGGGCACCAAACCTCAGGCTGAGAGACACATAGCCATCTCTTTAGCTGTGATGCTGAAAGTGGATTCAAAGATTACACATGAAGGAGGAGGCGGGACCAAGCAAATCCAGGCTCCTGTCTGTGGACAGAAACAGAGTCTGGATACTATTCAAGCATGAGTAAAGAGGGGAAAACAGTAATATGCAGGATTCACACCTAAGATACTCAATGGAAGAGAATACTTTGAAAAAGATCTACTGCAGTATCCCGAAAATGTTTAGAAAATTCTTCTTGCACCTAATAGAATACAAATAAAATGTAGAAGAAAAAGTAATATCAACAAGGGGAATCTTAATGCTTAGAATAGAATTCAAATAAAAGGAACAAAGTCTTATAGAGGCAAAAGGAGAAAAAGCTACTGCTGTACACCTTCTCTGGGAAGGAAGAAGACAAGCAGAAGAGGACCGTTTACCTTAGCCTATAACACTTACAGAAACAGGTCACAGAATGCTTCTGAAAACGTCAACGGAAACGGTAAACACTAGCAGAACTATATGTAGAATTTGTTTGTTTTTCCAAAGTGTTTGCTGATTGCCTACTATGACATCAGGCATCGTGCTGAACATGAACTAGAAAGATAGAAACTTTCTAAAACTTCCCCAGAAATGAAAACATAGTTTACATCTAAAATGTAAAAATCAAAGAAAGCAGAAAGGAAGCACAAAATAACATAAAACCAAATACACTGCTTATAACAATAAATTTAAATGGATTAAACTCTCTAATGAGCTAAAAACTGGCTGGGTAAAGATCAGGAAAAATGGAGAGAGAGAAGGGTAAGAGAGGAGGTAACATAAAGCAAAATGTCCTCCAAAAGAGTTAAGAATAGGTCAACAGGTATCAGGCAAAGTTAAATAAATAAATAAATAAATAAATAAATAAATAAATAAATAAATAAAAGCAGGATCCCCAATGCTAATATCATGTGAAAGAATTCAAGGAGAATTAGAACTTTTGAAAGAATAATTCCATTTCCAATAATTCACCATAAGTAAATTATTCTGGGTAAAAATAGCTCCAAGAATGGTCATTGCTACCTCTTTATAACAGAGAAAAACAGAAAATAACCTAAGTGACTCATAACTAGTGAAATAAAATAATTCATATCCACAAAACAAGATACTACGTAGCTATTAAAATATGTTTACAAGCATATTTGGTGACTTGAGAAGATGCTCAAGATATATTTTATAGTGAATCAAAAACAGGTTACTCATCAGCCTGTATTATATGATCTGATTTTCTTTTTCAAAAAGTAGTCTATTCATAAACACCAAAAAGCACAGTCAGAGCAAATTGCATGCATCCTTTGATACCTATTTCCTTGCTGCATTTTCTTTTTCCTGCTCTGTTCCTTTTCTGTACTTTTTCAGCAAATAAGTTTAAGTTGGCCCATGTCTAAATACTTCTAAACTAAATGCTGTCTTAACTTGTTTTTGAGATAAAATATGTATAACATAGAAAGGTGAAAGGAAGGAATGTTGCCTCTTGACCCACTGCCCTCCTCCTGTTGGCCGCACCAAAGGGGCCTCCAGCTACCCAAGTGCTCAAGAGATAATTCTGGAAGTCAACCTGGGCCCTTTCTTGTGCCTAATCCCACATCTCCACGCCTATTGCTTCTTCCTCCAAAATGTCTGGAGTCTGTTCTCTTCTTGCACCCCAGTGCCTGCATCCCAGTCCACCTCACCTCCATCACCTCTGTCTCCTGCCTGTCCTGCCCCAGAGACCTCCAGCTGACTCTGTGTTCACTCTCCCTCACCTCCAACTTTGCATCTCTCCACAATCAGAGTGCTTTTCTTTTTTTTTTTTTTTAATTCAAGTTAGTTAACATATAGCATATTATTAATTTGGGGATTGAATTTAGTGATTCATCAGTTGCATATAACACCTGGTGCTCATTACATCAAGTGCCCTCCTTAATGCCCATCACCCAGTTACCCCATCCCCCACCACCACCACCTCTCAGAGTGCTTTTCAATAGGAAACCAGGGCAAGTCCTTCTCTTGTTTAGATTCTTCCAGGGGCTTCCTGCAGCATGGGGGATAAATGCCACTAGGCCCCATTGATCAGGCATGGCCTACCCTTCCACGTTCCCTGCATCACCGTCCCCATCATTCACTGAACTCCAGCAGCCTGGCCTTCCTCCTCCACCTCACCCAGCTCCCAGCCTTCATATATGTGACTCAGAACCTCATGTATGTGCTGTTTCTCTCTGCTCCCACTGCTACTCATAGTTCATCTCTCTGACTGAATGTCACTTCCATCTGGAGACATTTCTTGACTTTACAGTTTCACTAGGTTCTACCCCAATTATCTGTCTAAAAATACCTTACTATTTTTCTTTACAGTATTTATCATACTTTTTAATTATTGATCTATTTGATTATTTGAGGAATATTTGTTTCCCCCTCTGGATTATGAGACTCCTATGGATGAGACCTTGCTTTTCTATCATTGATGGACACCCAGCACTCAGTGCAGTGCCCAGCACCTAAAAATGAGAGGAATAGAATTTATGCAGCACTTCCCATGTGCCAAGCAGGCTTAACTCATTTAGCTCCATTAACTCACTTAATCCTCACAAAAAGCCTACGATGTAAAAGCTACTATTATTCCCATCTTACAGGTGAGAAAACTGAGGCCTAGAGAATTCAGTTATTTGTCTGAGGCCTCGCTGATAATGAACGGTTGAGCCTGGATCTGAAGCCAGACAATCTGACTTCCCACTCTCTGCCCTTTATCTTTACACTATACTGCTTCTCCCCATGCATGCTGCATAAATTTTGTTCAATAAATCCTACTACCCTAAGGAACCATCTTCTTTCCATGCATATATGTGGGCATGGCATTGTTTCTAGTATAAAATGGGAACTGCATTCATGCTACAACCTTGACCTCCACTATTTTTAACTAATGCTATATGAGTATAGGTTTTTCATGGTGGCATATTATTCCAACATACAAATCTATCTGAATTTATATAATCATTCTCTTATTTATTGAGCTTTTAGAGGGGGTCTTTATTAGTTTGGGCTGCTATAACAGAATACCACAGACCAGGTGGCTTATAAATAATAGAAATTAATTTCTCACAGTTCTGGAAATTGGAAGTTGGAGATCAGAGCACCAACACAGTGGGGTTGTGGTGGCAGTCTTCTTTTTCTGGGTTGCAGATGGCTGTTTTTTCATTGTGTCCTCACATGACAGAAAGGGAGAAAGCTCTCTGGGGTCTTTTTTTTTAAGGGCACTCCACCCTCATGACCTAATCACTTCCCAAAGGCTCCATCTTCTAACACCATCACATTGGGAGTTGGGATTACAACCTATGAATTTGGGGAGGACATAAACATTCAGCCCATAACAGAGGGGTTTTTCTTTTTCAATTTATTAAGTGGCTTTATAATGACATTTTTGAACATAAATATTGTCAATGCCTTATGATAAATTCCATGAAGTAATTCAAGAGATATGGATTTTGAGGTATGTTGACTAATTGCCTTCTCAAAAGGCTAGAGGGGACCTGTTTCCTCACAGTCATGCCAAATGAAGCTATATATCCACCTAAAATCACACTAGTGGCATGAGTATTTCCCAAAATACCTGTGGATAGATGTGTTTTATAACATATTTGGAGTATCTTTAACTTTGGTTCTGACTTGGATAATATTAAAATTGTTTTACATTCATTGATTAACTGATTGAAGGAGATGACAATGTCAGGGTTTACATAGATATTAAAGAACTGACTCTATCCCAGTTCCTGAATAGTACTTATGCTATTAATAATTATAAACAAAATCTCAGGGGAAGCGTCACTAATTCAGATTTAAGCTGAATTCCATTTTAAAGTTATATTCCAAAATATGATGTTATTCTTTCCTTTTCCATGTAAAACCACCAAGCAAAATATACATTTTTACCACCTGCTGCTCTCTCAATACTATTTCCAAAATTAAACAGTATAAAAAGAAGAGCTCCCAGAACAGAGAGCCCAAAAGAAAAACAAGCTCTGTATGTAGGCTAGACCACAACAATAACACTAACAGGAAGGTGTGATTAGACTACATTGACAGGATCTGCTTGCTTATTTTTCGCCTATAATTCCATGCTTCTCCAAACAACATGTGGAATGTTCCTTGATTACAGTGAAGAAACTGCACCTTTTTATTGCATTGCATTCCCAATGGACTGCAGTGAAATCTTGGAGCTGACATGATAGATAGCTCATCTCAGCATTGGATTATGAGTAAATTTTAAGTAAAACATCTAAATCCAATATATCCTATTAAAAGGGACACTACATACCCACAAAAAGAACAAATTGGACTATATACAATTATCATGGAAGAAAAGAATTAACCCAAAAAAATTAAGAATTCGACCACTAGAAGTAAACATAAAAGAAACAAGAGAAATGGAAACTCATGAAAAATGCATACCCATTACAAAATACATTACCTATTTAAATAAAAGTTAGTTGTACCACAAAACTTTACTGTTCAGAATTTTCAAGGATTAGACTACAAATACTAATCCACTCATATGATGAAGAAATATTTATAATACCCAGGGATCCTATATATATACAACATAGGGTTTATGAACAACAAAATCTTGGTATTGAGACATTCTCTGAATTTTTACAAGTAATGAAAGATTTTATTTTAAATATGCACACACAAGAGGTGCCTGGGTGACTCAGTCAGTTAAGTGTCCAACTCGATCTCAGCTCAGGTCTTGATCTCACGGCCATGACTTTGAGCCCCACGTTGGGCTCCATGCTAGGCATGGAGCCTACTTAAAAAAATAAAAATAAAATAAAATAAAATGCACACAAGTAAGAAAAGCTCTCTAGCACTTCTTGAATTACACAATGACCTCTCATTTAACCGCTTTCTCTAAACAGCAGCAACTTGCAAGAAGGTTCTACAAATGGAAAGTACCAATATAGTGCTGGGACCTCACACCAGGTCAAGATCATTCAGAGTAGAAGAAAGATCTTCCCTCTTCATATAAAAAGAATTATGTTCAAAAACTATTATTATGCTAAGCATGAGGAAAAAGTTTTATCCTGGGGCCCCTGGGGTGGCTCAGTCAGTTAAGTGTCTGCCTTCAGCTCACGTCATGATCTCAGGTTCCTAGGATTGAGCCCCGTGTCGGGCTCCCTGCTCAGTGGGGAGTCTGCTTCTCCCTCTGCCCTTCCCCCCCAACTCGTGCTCTCTCTCAAATGAATAAATAAAATATATTTTTTAAAAGTTTAATCCTTTTTTAAAAGTGTATATATAGGGGCCAGTCAGTTGAGTGTCCAACTCTTGATTTCGGCTCAGATCATGATCTCAGAGTCATGAGATTGAGCCCCACATTGGGCTCTGCACTCAGCTCAGAGTCTGCTTGGGATTCTCTCCCTCTCCCTGCCCCTCACCCTCCACCACTCGCACATGTGTGTGCACTGTCTCTCTCCCTAAAAAAAAAAAAAAATGTGTATATATAAAATAGTTGTCAGTAGAAATTTGGGAAATTCTAGAGCTACAGCCTCGAGACATTTCATTGGGTACTAGAACTCTATAAATCCCACTGGAAGTAAGTAAATCTACTGCATCTATAACTCAGTCATCCAGGTAAAACCATCCTAAGAAGAAGGTGCAGAGGAGGGAGGGGTCCAGGGAAGAAGTATAATCATGAGTTCATATTTTGGGGCCTCCATTTCTGACCATATAGTAAAAAGGGGGCATCAATTCAAGCCCCTGGGAAGAACTTACTGGAGAAGGAATAAGGAAGGTGTCCTTACTTCTGTGTGAAGACAGGAGCAAAGAGAAGTAAGAGCTGTGACTTTGGCTCTAAATTATCTTGAAGGCTTTCATGCTGAAACTCCAGAAGCACAGGGAACTCTAGAAAAGATGACACAAAAAATGCTTTATGATGCCTGGAATCTCTGAAGGTGGATAAAAGTTAAAAACTGGAGTTTAGCTTTCACTAAGGCAAGCAATAATCGATTGGCCATCCTTATGTACCTGTATGAAGACTGCCACAGTGTTAGACGTGGGTTTTCAGATTATATAGTTTAGAGGTTTGATTATCAAGCTACTAGAATATTTTCTTTAGAAGAAATCTTACACAGAAGACCATAATAGGACACTAATGAAAAAGAAAAGGAGACCAGTCCAGGCAAGAATGGTAGGCCCAGAGCTCATCTGCATAGCTCCAATCAGTTCAGCCACCTCCAAGTTTATTCCATACAACTTAGTTTGAAAACCACTAATCTGGTCCAACACTTTCACTTTACAACTGAAGGAGAGAAAGAGAGAGAAACTAATTGATTGATTGACTGATTCAGTGACATGCCCAGGGTCATGTAAGTAGAGCCAGAATTAGAAGTCAGTGCCCCTAAGTCCTGGTTTAGTGTTTTCCTTCTAACACAATTCTGCTTACAAAAGGATTTCTTCATATCTTGTTGCGGTTCCTATTTTCTCTTGTTATGAATATATAAATGTATCAAATTCATGGGTGTGCAATGTTTTAAATATTCTTAAATAGAAGTTTATTGTGAAAAAATATTATCGATACACATGACAAATTTTTTGAGTCTCAGACATGCCTGTAACAATCTATCTCAGCACTTCATAAAAAGATCCATCAACAAATTGACACTGACATGATGTTGAAAAGGAAACTGTGGGGCCCAGCGGGGCTCACCCTGCAAATCCAACCTCTTTCAGTGTCCAAAATTGTCAAACTTAGTTACTGGAGAAATTCACCACTTAACTAAAGAAATAAATTAGACTTTTTTCTCTAAAAGTAGATGGCAACAGCAGAATAATATCTTTGACATGCTGAGGGAAAAGTAACTGACAACCAAAAAATTTATATTCATATTCATCCAAATTATCATTTAAGAGTAAAGACAACATAAAGATGCTTTAAGGCATATAAAGACTAGGAATGTACCACTCAAGTACCTTGTTTTTTAAAACAAGGAACTCTGGGGCACCTGGGTGGTTCAGTCAGTTAGGTGTCTGACTCTTAATTTTTGGCTCAAGTCATGATGTCAGGGTTGTGGGATGGAGCCCCGCACCAGGCTCCATGCTCAGCGTGGAGTCGGCCTGAGATTTTTCTCTCCCTCTCTCTGCCCCTCCCCCTGCTAACGCACACGTGCATGCATGTGTCTGTGTGGACGCACGCGCTCTCTCTCTCTCAAATTTTTTTAAAAATAAAATTAAAAATAAATAAAAGGAATTCAGCAAGAAAAAAAGGGAACAAAAAAATGTGCAATTTGAGACAAATATAGAACTTCACAAAAAGTTAATAATTAAATTAAATATTGGCCATAAAATAGCAACTAATAACTCTAAACTACAATAAGTCAACAGTAACTAGTAAGTACATGTGTTAAGACTCATTGTCATCGGAAGAAGATAATACTGAATAACTATAGACCTCATTTTTTAAAAATACGATTAAGTAAGTACCTTTAAGGTTAAAAGTAACCTCTAAACCCTATAAATGCACTTTGCAGCTTCCTAATCAGCTGAAGAAAATGAAATATTAAAAACTGTTTCAATACAATAAAAAGCAGGGAAGGGAGAGAGGGAATAAAGAAATGAGATAGTGAACAGAAAACACAAAATAAGACAGTAGAACTAATTTCAAATATATATCTAATCATAATGATTGTAAATTAATTAAGTTCATCAACTAAGAGATTATCATATTGATTTTTTAATTGAGCCATATGTTGCTTGCAAGAGACGCATCTAGAAAAAAAACACACAGAAGAATGAAGATGAAGGGCTAGAAAAAGATAAAGCCTTCAAATACTAGGCAAATAAAGCTGATGTAACAAAATTAATATCCAACAAACAGATTTAAAGTCTAAAAAAATTGATAAAAATAAATATGCTATATAATAATAAAAGACAAAATTCAACCATGAAGATAAGAAACATGAAATTATTGTACTTATCATAGCTTTAAAATATATAGAGTAGAAATTGGCAAAATTGAATGGAAAAATTGGTAAATTTATAACCACAGAGGAAAATTAGTACCAGTTAGAATATAGCAGTTTGAAGAAACAAAATTAACTAGCTTGATCGGGTAGGTATAGAGAGAAGCCCACCACAAAAAGACCCTATCACCTTTCATGAATACATAGAACATTTACAAATATTGACATAATACCAGGATTTTAAAGAACTTAAGTCATACATATCATCTCTTCTGTGATTAATTAGAAGGCAACATTGCAAACTAGCAAAAATATAACAAGAGTATATATTTAGGTATCTTCAAGTGAATTATCAAATAAAGCCTGAATTGACAAGAAATTGCTACATATCAAAACATGTGGATGAAGCTAAGTCACTCTTTAAAGATAAATTTATAGCATTAAATTCATTTACTAGAAAAACAGGAAGATTAAAATAAATGTTCAACTCAAGAATCTAGAATAACTGAAAAGTAAGCCTAAAGAAAGTAAAAGCAGGGCACCTGGGTGGCTCAGTCAGTTAAGCATCCAACTCTTGGTTTCAGCTCAGGTCATGATCCCAGGGTCATGGGAGTGAGCCCAGTGTGGAGCCCCACCTCAAGCTCCACTCTCAGCATGGAGTCTGCTTAAGACTCTCTGTCCTCTCCTTCTGCCCCTCCAGCTCCCCATGTGCATGTATGCACTCTCTCTCTCTCTCTCAAATAAGTAAATCTTAAAAAAAAGTAAAAGCAAGAAAAAAAATAAGATTGTAATAAAGAAACAAAAACAAAGCAATTGAAAGGATAAATAAAATCCAAAGGTGATTCTTTAAAAAAAAAAAAACTAATAGACAAATTTTTACCAAGTCTGATAAAAAACAAAAGAAGAAAGCAATAAAAAGGTGGACAAAAACAGACAGCAGATGTTAAACATCATAAGGGAACACTATGAATACTATGTAATGAATTTGAAAACTTATATTTTAGAAAAATATAAATTTCTAAAACTGACCCAAGAGGGAGCAGAAAAAAATGAATAAACAAATAATCATTGGAAAAATTGAATTAGTAATCAAAAGTCCCTCAAATCAGCAGACACGAGAGCCAGAATATTTTACAGGTGAATTTACTCAAACAACAATAGCTTTATCATCAAGCAGATACTAAAAACAGAAAAGGAGAGCAAATTATCCAACACTTTTTATAAAGTTGGTAAAATCAGAATACCAAACTGGGTAAGTCAGTACAAGGAATGAAAGATATAGATTATCACTTTAATAAGCATGGGTGGCAAAATCCCAAATAAAATATCAGAAAATTGGGGCACCTGTGTGACTCAGTCGTTAAGCATCGGCCTTCGGCTCAGGTCATGATCCCGGAGTCCTGGGATCGAGCCCCGCATTGGGCTCCCTGCTTGGCGGGGAACCTGCTTCTCCCTCTCCCACTCCCTCTGCTTGTGTTCCCTCTCCCACATTCTCTCTCTCTGTTAAATAAATTTTAAAAAATAAAATAAAACCTTTAAAATATCAGAAAATTAACTTCAGCAGTGTATAAAATAATTATTAGTAATTTTTAAAATATCATGTCCAACTAGACTTAATTCTAAGAATTCAAAGATGGCTCACTATAAGACAATCCATTAATTTCCTCACCATTAAAAAAATTATTAATTTATCAAAGTCATGTATGACACATAGATATGCATGGACTTGTGATAGAGAAGAATTTCTTAGACAAAATAAAAAATACAAAACCAAAAGAATGAATCAAAAAATTGATAGAACTGATTGTATTAAAATTAAAACTTCTGTTCAACAAAAACATAAGTAAAATTAAAAGAAAAGCCACAGTTTGAGAGAAAAGCTTTGCAACATGTAATTGACAAATGATTAGAAACTAAAAAATATAAAGTCCTAAAAATCAATTAAGAAAACAAACAAAAAAGACAATTTAATGGGACCTTAGGCAGAGAAAACAAAGGATATGAATAGGTAATTCACAAAGAAGAAAACCAAAAAGGCCACTAAATGTGCATAGTCATGTCAAACGCACTAGTAATCAGGGAGATACAAAATAAAATAACATTGAGATATCTCGCATACCTCAGAATGGCAAACATTTTATAGTCTGACAAAATTCTGGTGAAGATGTGGAAAATTTTTTTCCCACATTTTCCTTATGAGAATGTAAATTACTTTTTTTTTAAGATTTATTTATTTATTTTAGAGAGAGAGGCAGGGAGGGGCAGAGGAAGAGGGAGAGAAAAACTTTAGCAGACTCTGCGTTCAGCGCAAGCCCCAAGTAGGTTCCATCTCACCACCCTGAGATCACGACCTAAGCGGAAACCAAGAGCCAGGCCCTTAACTGACTGGGCCCCCCAGGCACCCCTAGAATGTAAATTCTTATCAACCTTTCAGGATATCCACACCCACAATCCAGAAATCCCACTCTTGCAGCTATGCCCTAAAATAGTAGTGCCCAATTTTTTTTATCTCAGAATTTCCTTACATTCTTTACATTCTTAAAATCATGAGGACCACAAAGAGTTTTTATGTGTTACATCTATAAACATTTAGAAAATATAAGTGAGAAATTTTTCAGTATTTATTAATTTTTAAATAATATACCTATTACATGTTAAGATAAGGAATGTTTTTATCAGAGATAACTCTATTTTCCAAAACCAGAAAAAATTAGTAAGATTCCTGCAGATCTCTTTAATATCCTAATATCTGGCTTAAATAGCTGGATTCTCAGATCTGCTCCTGCATATGGTCTGTAGAATTACACATTGTTTTGGTTGAAATATATGTAGAAAATTTAGCCTTGCACTTAGAATAAATCATCTATCCATGCATAATTTTGCAATGTCATGGGTTGAGCATCTGGAAAATACTGGTGTGCTGAATGATACAGATATTCCAAATGTGGACATACTTCATTACACCATACCAAAAAGTAATGCTCTTTGTTCACGTGATCACTGAACTCACAAGAAAAAGTCTTTAACTCTCAGGAAATGTCAAGCTCATCGTTGCAAATTTTCCAAAACTCTTAATTTTTGCTTGAAAGCGAAAATTTTATCACTGGAAACAAACACTGCCAGTTGTTTCCCTTGAAGTGAAAGGATCACTTCATTCAAATTTGAGAAAATGTCTACTAGATGCCCAATCATTGATCTGCCCATGGTTCTTTCACGTAAAAATGGTGTTCCACGACAAAGTAGCTAGCTCGGCTTGTAGCGTAAACAATCGTAGAGTGTCGCAGAAGTTCTCCCTACACACTCGCCACTGTGCCACAAGTAATTTTAAGAAGGCATGTACTCAAATTAATAAAATTAATGATTAAAAATTAATAAAATTTTAAATTAATAAATTTAAATTAATAGAAATTTTAATAAATGTTAAAAACTAATAAAAATTTGCTTAAATGTTAAGCTCATTTTAATAAGCAAAGGACATTCTCAAATGAATAGCTTTTTTCTGTGAGGGCACAGCAGTGAAAAATAAAATAGCAATTAGCACTGTTTGTGCCATTGTTTTGGTTTGAGTTCAGGCTGCAGTGGTCTGACCAATCATTGCTTTTCCCCCATCAGTGCAAACATCAGCACAGTGAAAAAGACAAATAACATCTCAGTATTATTATGAAAACGGTTTCAACCTTGAAGACCCCTGGAAAAATGTAATGTGGCCCCCAGGGAGCCCATGGGCCACACTCTGAGAACCACCGCCCTAGGGAAACTCATGCACGTGAACCAGTCGGCATGATCAGCTCTGCATTATTTGTATGACAAAAAAAAAAATTGGAAGCAATCCAAATGTCTCTCAACAGGAGAATGGATAAATAAAATAATGTACATTCATTCAGTGCAACACTAGACAGCGTTTAATGCTGAATGAACTAAAGCTATACCCATCAACATGAATAATTCTTAACATAATGTCGAACAAAAAAACAGTTTGCAGAAGAATAAGTACAGTGTTATGCCACCAATAAAATGTTTAAACTTTTGAAAACAATACTACACTATGCTAAATACTATCACATATTTTATTATTATACTATAGTAAAAGTACAAAAACATGCATAGGAATGATAAATACTGAGTTCATGATAACAGTTTACGAAGGAAAAGAAATAAGAGGAGGAATTATAAGATTTATATATTTATAAATAATTATAAGATTTATAAAAGAGGAGTTTATAAGGGGGCTCAGTTGTACCTATTTTTTTCTTTTTCAAGTTTTTATTTAAATTCCAGCCAGTTAACATATAGTGTAATATTACTTTCAGATGTAGAATTTAGTGATTCATCAATTATATGCAATACCCAATGCTCATCTTAATGTTTTATGTAACTAAAAAAATATATCTGAAGTCATATAGCATCATGTTAAGTCAGACTTAATGAAGGTGTGTGGTAAGTCTATATATATATTCTGTACATTATCCCCTACTCATGTGTATATTTGAAATCTCTCACAATTTTAAAAACAACTTTTTAAAAATAAACTTATTCAAGGTATATGATTGCTTTTAAATGGAGCATGCTCTCTGCTTTTAAAATCACCATTAATAAAGTTTGATTAAGTTAATGTTCCTTAAACTTAGATGCAGAAAAGAATTAAAATTTTTTAAACAGACAAGTTATATTGGCAAAGAACTGTCTTCAGAATTTGACATTTCTCCACATCACCAGAGACCTCTACACAGCCAACGAGAAATACCCTAGGACAATTACCAGTATTTTACATTGTTCATAATGGAGCCCAGACCATAGCTTGATTATTTGTGAAATTCATTATGACTAATTCACATTGATGATTTGGGGGGGGAGAAGCATTTTCTGGGAGTACAGTTGGGGGGGATGTCAGGGAGAAGGGGAGGGTATCATATGTGGAGGAAGGACCTAATGGCATAGTACGAAAACTGCCATACTAGGTTTAAGCCCTGGACACTTCTGCAAAAATATTAATAGTAATTAATCTCTTTTTATATTGTAATTTAAATTCAGTGAACTTTAATCTTAAGTATAAAGTCTAAACCCTCTCTTAATTAAGAAAGTTTGCATATATTGATTTGCTACATATTTCTAATTTTTGTTGTTAAAGACATTATATTCTTCAAATATTATTAATGATGCCTTGGGGATTAATCAAAGGAAAGACTCAAGGAAAGAATAAGCAACCCTTTTGATTCTCTTATCTTTCTACTTATCTCCCATTTCATTATTAATAGGACAGTTTCCAGAATATGGGCAGAAAAAACGGAAAGGAAATTAAACATAATTATAGGAATTTTACTAAGGAGTTTGACATGAATAGAAATTGAAAATATTAGATCTTTTAATTTTATGGTAACATATTGACTTTATGTATTCATTCTCTGTTTTTACCCTATCCCAGCAATTGATTGTTAATTTTGGTTCAAAGTATTCCATCATATTTACAAATACCCTGCATATTATTTATTCCTCACAAACACCTTCCACCAGAAATAGGATACTGCTAAAGGTGTGGCTCAGGTGGTGATGATCTCTGTAATTTGACTCAAACAATGTCATCCCTGATATTTCAATCAATGTTGCCTTCCTCTTGGAAGGCATCCACAGCAACTCAAGAAGAAACAGGGATTAAGAGAGACTACTGTACTGGATTTAATGGAAAGATGTATATTAAACACATAAATGTCAAGGTAACAGGATATTTAAAATGACTTTTGGTGGACTTAAGGCTAAGGACAAAGATAAGTCACACACACACACACACACACAGGGAGCTGAAATTGAACCAGATAAGTCCTCAGGGCTTACTTACAATCAACCAACCTAGTTTTAAAAAATAAAAACAAAATAAAGGACCAGCGAGGGTAGAGAAGGCTAAGAAAGAAATGGATAGTCTACCTGGGTTGGGGCAAGTACCATGACTGTTCCCTCCATAAGTAAAGGGACCAAGATAATGTCTTGCTGATGTTACCCTGGCTGGGCATCTGTTTATGTGGTGAGCTCACTATCTGCCCTCTGTGAGTCAGGAGAGGCCAAGAGAGTGAAGAATTGGAGAGACAACAGCAAGGCACGAAGTGGGAGCCACCAGAGAAGCAATTTGTTCTCCACCAGTTGGTGTGGCAAAGATGCATGACTCTTCCTTGCCTGGCACCAGGGAAGGGGTCACACCTGAGCCCCACTGCGGATGTGATATGCAAGGAGCTGGCCTGACCACCCAGGCCCCTTCCACTCTCAGCCAGAGGCTGCAGGGTGTTCCACAGAGGCAGGAGGGCTCTAAGAGGTCAAGAAAGAGATGACCTCCAAAAATCTGTGCAGTGGGGAGAGAGCCCTCTGAAGAGTACACACTCCACACTCCTAAAAGGAGCATACAAGTTTAAAAAAAAAAAAAAAAATGAAGCCAGTTTTAGTCAGTGGTTGTAGCATTATCCCAGAGGGGACCACAGCAGGTTCAGAAATCCAAGAGGACCTTTGAGAGCTCTCCTGTCTCCTCCTACTCCCACTCCAGAGGAAGAGGGGAAACAGGAGTGCAAGAGGGGCCCCGCCCCTGCCCACTGAAAACCCTGGGCCTTGGCTGTGGGCAGGCAGAGGGTTTCGATGGGAGAGAGGGGGAAGTACATGGTCTCAAAAGAGCTGGTATGGATTTTTAACTGAAAGGGATCAGAGATTCAAGAAATCTGCCTGGGATGTGACTAAGGGACAAGACTGGGAGAGTAAAATTAATTAATCAGTAATCAATTAATTAATTTTAAAAAATTGACTGTATTTGAAATAAACAAACAAAAATTAAATCATGTCTTTTTCATACTCTTACCAAGTTCAGACTGTGCAATAGACTGATGCATGCATAGATTCGCTGAGTGCTGGGAAATATTTGGAGCGATGTAGAAAGGGGCAGTTCAAAGGAAAGACGTGAAGGATGAGGGAGAATGAACCAGGCAAAAGTGAGGGCTGGGTTGAAGGGGGAGGGATGCCGGTGGGGGGAAGGAGAAGAAACAGCAATGCTGGATCATGCCTGCAAATAGGGCTGATATGCTGCATTAATACAACCCGATGAACAACATTAGACAGATAAACCCACTGTTGGCTCAGTTTCTTTGTTCCTCTGCTCCTCTACACTCTACCTTCAACCTTAAAAGAATAAATTACACTCAGTGCCAATCCTGAAAACAAGGCAAAGTGGGAAAAAGTACAGGGTAAGAACTGAGAGCACCAGATCTGCAGCCAAAATGCCCGAGTCCAAATCCTAGCTCTTCCACTTAGTAACTGGGTGCTGCAGTTCCCTCATCTGTAAAATGGGGATACCCACTCTGTCTTCCACTCAGGGTGGCTGAGAGGATTAAATGACTAGCTAGAATAACACCTGCCATTCAGCAAAAGTGTCATAAAAGCCATCACATGATTAACTGATGTACACAACGCCCTTTAAAAACTTAAATTATGGATGTCTAAAATGTTATCCTGATTGAGTTTTGATTCTACTTAATGCCATGAGCTAATTCCCTCATGGAAGTGCACTTTCTGGAGGAAAACATGAAGGATTTGTGTGCAGGTGTTACACAAAACTCGTATGGCAGAGAGAACTCTTTTGAGAAAACTTCCAGTTTACTTGACTAGAAATGTATTCACATGGCTATTTTAAACATTTTCAATAGATAAAGCATAACAAAACATGTAAATACATATATAAGAGCCAATAACCTATGAGCAGGTACAAATAAAACCCTCCGAGTGAGTAGACATAATGAATATAATCCACAAAGGGCCTTTCATTTTCACATTCTAATAAAATCATTTCCTTGCCAAGCTGGTATCAAAGTTACTTGAATTATAACTAAGCACATAGTAGGAGCTCAATAAATCTTTGCTGAGAAGGATGAAACATAACAAGTCCTATATGTTCAAGCAAGAGTTTTTTTGCCTCAATGAATGACTTCTTTCGAACTGGTTTCTAAGTGTGTTTATCTCCTACACAAACTCCATTTAGTACAGGGCCACACTGAATCACTGTCATGAGCAACCTAAGGACAAAAATCAGAAACATCATTTATTTTCTTGTTAAAAATAAAACTGCACCATGAATTTTGAACGAATCTAATGCATAAATACATATTTGGGGTGATTCAATGCCAGCATATCCAATTCAAATGCCACCATATTATAAAACTGACTGACTGCCATCATTCACTTACACTTTCAATATCTGCGAGTTATTTCACATCTATTTCCATTTTTCCTCAAATGGTAGAAACTGAAACCTACTAATTAGTACTTCCTCCCTCCCACTCTCAAGTAAACGACTCAGAGCCTGTGATTCAAGTTTCAGAAAACAGCTGAACACTATAATGCCCTGTTGCCTCCTTCAGGCACTCAGCCTCAGGGGCTTGGAATTAGTCCCTGGAAGCCTTCCTCAAACAACTGGAAGCAACACATGTGAACTGATATGTTTAAGAGCAAAAGTGGACTTTTGTAATCTACCAATTGCGCACATACAACCTCTTGCCATTTTTGACAAATGTAAGTATGGCACTTGTAAAAATGATGTAACTGCAGTCTAGGAAAAAATGAGAGAAGGTGACCTAAAATAAGAGAACTTGAAAGTGACACTGGGTGTTATACGCAACTAATGAATCATTGAACACTACACTAAAAACTAATGATGTACTGTATGGTGGTTAAATTAACATAATAAAAAAAAAAAGTGAATGCAAGTTATGCCTACAAGACTGGGCTGGATGCTAGATAGAAGATACAGATGAGATGGATGGATGGATGGATAGATAGATAGATGATTGATAAAAAATTGATAGAAGATAGATGATAGATGATAGATAGATAGATGATAGACAGATGATAGATGTGTGAATGGATGGAGGGAGGGAATGAGGTATGATAAAAGATACAGATGAGGACAATGATGAATAAAGATTGATTGACTGATAGAGGGATAGATAAATAGATAATACATATAAATATTTTTAAATAGAATTAACAGATGTGAGGCACAAAACTAACAGAAGTTTCAAAAAGCCCAATTGCATTGTAAGTCAACTCAAAAGTATTGACAGATTAGGTTCTTGAGTCATCAGAACGCCCAGATAATGCTAACAGCATGTTCCTGTACTAAGCATTTACTCTGCTACGGGTACTGGGCTGTGCACCTCACCCATGCTCTCCATATGGATTATCTCATCAACACCTCAGAACATTTTCAAATGTACAAAGATTCAAAGCAGCTCAAAGAGAAGGGAGACATTGAGAGGCATGAGCTGACACACGTTGGGAGGTCCAAACTCCTCCCAAGAAAAAAAAGGGCTTAATGATTATGCATAGGGCTGGAATCGAAGCAGAATCAATGTTGTGTACCCATGGAATATTGGGACAGTTTCTTTCCATGCTATTTGATAAGGTACCTAATCTCAAAAACACTACCATGAATTTAGAAGATATTTTAGTTACATTTTATTTCATGAACAAAACATCCACGTACACTTGAGATGGGTAACATACACATGGTGCCAGAAATGTAGTAATTCAGATGATAGACAATGTCTGATGCACACAGAGTGGTCATCCAGCCCAGTGATGGGGCCCAAGGGAGCGGGCAGATGACAGAGCACACATCATTCCAGACTCCACATTCTGGCTGGGTCACCTTGACCACTCTGAGCTTCATCTTTCTTCAACTGGAAAATGAGGATAGTAATACTCATCTCATGAAGTTACTTCCAAGATTAAGTAAGATGACATTTGTTAAGTTGAATCATAGGAAATTGCTTATATACAATTGCCTTTGACCTACAAAACGGCAATTGCCTGCGGGTCAACCTATTCTATACGAAGTGCCAGGACATAGTAAGGACTCATTACATAGTCCTGGGGGTGGGCTGAGGAGAAAGGAGGGGTTGCTGGTTCAAGGACCCTCGGCAGTAGCTCCATGGTTCCCTCTCCCCCAACCCAGGCGTCTGTAGCCATCAGTAGAGAACAGGAAGCCAGAGAACCAGGTAGAAAAGACAGTATACAATTGGTTTTGCTACCACCGTTGAAACTCTGGTTTGACTAACAATTGAACTGGTTACCAAGGTTCATTCAGTGTATTACCCCAGCCATCTGTGCTTTGTGGATATGTAGCCAAAGGTTGGCATTATCAACAAGGCACATTTCTACCGCACATGGACCTGTGGTGGATGGGAAGAGGGCTAAAGGAGGGGGCAAAGACCAGGACCAAGTTGCTGGCACGTCTGTATGGAGTCATGTGATGAAAGGCAGGTGAAGATGGGCATAGAAGTTCAAGATTCCACAGCATGCAAAATTTGTTCAGGACACAGTCCTGGGATGCTCTTGTTATGATGAAATCTGTCCTCCCCTTTTACACCAAAAACTGCCGATTGGTGGCCCACTGTTGAATTCTATTCCAGATAATTACTTCAAGGAGAGGGAGGGAGCATGCATGCAGGAAAGCAGGCAGCTTCATGCCCAGCCGCTGGCTGACACAGGCTCTCTTATTTTATTCCACGTTAAAACTTTAATTTTTTCACCTTTTTAATATTATCACAAGTATGACTGCAAAATTTTTTATCAGGTATACACCACCTGCCAGGACTCAGGATGTCTCAATCACTGACAAATAGACAAATCCCTTGATTTCTTCCTTTCATTTGATATAGAAAACGCGCTTGTCAACATAAAAAAAGAATGCTTGGAAGTAGTAAGTCTTCACAAGCAGCTTCACCCAGACTTAGACTTATTTATGCTAAATACAGTCATCAAGAGGTTAAAGTACATTTTTATTAATAAGCTTTATAATTTTCTAATTTTTCAGAAATCCACAAAGTGATGTTTACATAATAATCCTGAAACTTGCACAAAATCATAGTTGCTACTGTGAAATTATTTAAAATCATAACCTTGTCATTTACTATATTGTTAGTTCAGTTGCATTAACAATTTAGAGAGCCTGATACTCAAAACACGGTGCATTTAAAAATGAATACTATCTGATTCCTGTCACCAAATAGCTTATCGTTTAGCTTAGTAGTTCCAGGACAATTACATATGAGAAAATGTAGCATCCAGGGCCCCACCCACCAAAGATTCGGATTCAGCCAGCCTGAGGTGGGATGCAGAAACCAGCATTGTTAGTGAGAGCCCCAAATTCACCACACCCTTGGAGAAGCACATTTATGAGCTAAAGAGAGTCAGCTGAAAAGCCTCTGGTCACACAGACACAACACTGTTAGTGCATTGAGCTGTTCCCCAAGTTTCTACAGCCCACAAGCCATTACGAGGTCATAGCTGCTAACTGTAAAAATCCCTTCTCTAAGAAGGACCTACTCAGTTATGAAATTAGTGCCATATGGGAACTTTTTCATAGCAAACTCTGATCAAGCAAGTATATTTAACTTAAGTTAGATATACTTTAAATCCATCTGATTTAAGCCCATGCCATTTCACACTCCCTTTGGTGGACACCAAGAAGAGTCACTGGCCAACGTCTACACATCATGCCTTCATGTTCTGGAAGACTGATACTAATTTTCTGTTTAACATTCTCTTTTCCTGGTTCTGTAACCCTATTCCTATAGCATCTCCTCCTAAGGTTTATATCCCAAACTAATTATTTCCACTGCTTTCCTCTAGATCCTCTCCACATTACCTAAATCTTAAGATAATTGGCAACCAGAGCTGCCATTCGCCCACACAGTGACTTTATGTGAATTCGAAACAGCACACATTCCTCAAGACACTTTACTTCCATCTCATGCAAAATTGTCACAAATACTAATTTTGTTGGGATGAGTTACTGCTAACAGAAACTTGTCCTAATAAATATACAACTACATAATGTCTGTCATGTGACTGGCAGATTATATATAAAGTATATATATACATATATATATATGTATATATAAAGTATATATATATGTATATATAAAGTATATATATATGTATGTATAATATACACACACAGCTCCCAGTTGGCCCATGCACACCCCAGATGATGGCCCCTAGCAGATAAACTTTGGGAACACTTGTATTTTTTGCACAAAAATTTCTACTCTAGGTCCAAATACTGATATTTCCCATCACCAAGGAAATGGAGGTGGGGTAAATCTTATGATGGTAATTATGACTTACGTCTTCAGGCAGAATTCTGTTCTATAACTTGCTGCCCTGTGGGTGTAATGTTTGGAATAAGTTGGATTACTGGGAAATTAGTCTTTTTAATAGGCACCCTATTTATGGAAAAAAAAAGAACAGTGTCAATTCAAGTTCTTACCATTTAACTAGAGAAAAATGGAGGGTGGGTAAAATCTGCATAAACACAATGGCAAAGAAATATTTTGTCAAGAAGTAAACTGCGGTACACAGGGTTGAGTAATAACGTCTCTAGATGTGCCTTAATCTACAAAATGAAGTGGAGAATTAACGCAATCAAGCTTGCTTTCTTTTCTCCCTCCGTTTTTCTCCCACTCGCCTCACTTTCAAAGAAAAGTACGATATGGATAATTGAGGCAAAGGGATTTTCTTCCTTGAATAGTTCAGGAAATTGCCTCAATTTTCCTCCTCACTTTTCACTACGTTTATTTGTGCAGACTCAGACCACATCTACATAATGACTCTATATTACTACAGCACAATCAACAAGGTATTTTGTTCTTTTGCCTTAATTTTTCAATTGATTATGTGATGCTTAACTGTATCAACCATATGTTGATCTGATTTCTTAAGAAAGAAGAAGAAAAAAGACTGGACTAGCCATCCTGGCCTTGACCTCCGCCCCCATCGCTGTGACTGTCTGAGCCAGGTGCTGCCTATTTGAAAGCAATCAGCAGTATTCTCTCCAACTAGTATATTTTATTAACAAGGTTGATCTGTCCCTTAATAAATCAATAGGATCTCAACTTTATTCTGGAGAAACTGGACAAGATGATGTAAGAATGCCTGCAAGCTTCTTTTGAAAGCCAATAAAAAGTTGACGGGCCTAAGACCCATTATAAATTCTGTATCTAAAGTTGGGTTTTGGATTCAGAAATGGCTTTGAGTCACCACCAAATGGCTTGTCTCAATTTAGTGAGCTTAGCTCATGCAAGTATAGCAGCAATGTTTTTCAAGCCAATCTCACAAACACATAGAATCCTGTTTACATCTATTTACATCTCTGAGGAGGTATCTAGATACTTTCTCATTATGTGAAAGTGTTTCAAAATGTTCAGTGTGGTTACAAATATTACAACATACTTATTCACTCTTGTTGCTATATAATTCATGGAAAACTCCCCACGTTATTGTTTCTGAGTAACTTTTCCTCACTAACCAAGCGCTCACAAGAAATAAGCCCGAATGCTGCTTGGTCCAGAGACTTCCTCTCGATAACACAGCCATTGCTGTTGACTCAGAAGGAAGCATTTCTTACAGAATGTCAAGCACTTCTCACCCAGATGCAGTATGTGGCTTGCTGTCCATTCTCTGGCTTTATTAAACATGGCATGGTCCCTGAATGAGAATCAGGCCTCCCGGCAGGGGGCTAAATTATTAAGTATCGATGCTCATGATGTCCGCACTATGTCTGTGTCTGTTGGATGGATTCACTGCCCTAAAATTTTAACCTCTTGTTTCCCTCTCCTAATTTCTCATCATTCGTTGCTCACTACAGCCCCGTTTACTTTTTTTTTTTTTTTTTTTAGTTTTTATTTTAATTCCAGCTAGCTAACACATAGTGTTATATTAGTTTCAGGTATACGATATAGTGATTCAACACTTCCATACGTCACCCGGTGCTCATCATGACAAGTGCCCTCCTTAATCCCCATCACCTATTTAACCCATCATCCCACACACCTCTCCTCTGGTAACCATCAGTTTGTTCTCCATAATTAAGGGTCTTTTTCTTGTTCTCTCTCTCTCTCAATCTCTCTCTCTCTCTCTCCATCTTTCACATTGCTTGTTTGTCTTGTTTCTTAATTTCCACATGTGAGTAAAATCATATGGTATTCGTCTTTCTCTGACATATTTCACTTAGCATTATACCCTCTAACTCCATCTATGTCATTATAATGGCAAGATTTCATTCTTTTTATGGATGTTTTATATTCCATTGTACATATAAACCACATCTTTTTTAATTTTTTATTTAAATTCAATTTAGTTAACATATACTGTATTGTTAGTTTCAGGCGTAGAATTTAGTGATTCATCAGTTGCATATAACACCCAGTGCTCATTACATCAAGTGCCCTCCTTAATGCCTGTCACCCAATTATCCCCTCCCCCTACCCACCTCCCCTCCAGCAACCCTCAGTCTGTTTCCTAGAGTGAAAAGTCTCATGGTTTTCCTCCCTCTCTGTTTTCATCTTATTTTCTTTTTTCTTCCCTTCCCCTATGTTCATCTGTTTTATTTTGGCCACAGTAACTTCTTGCCAGACACGTTTCCAAAGGCAAGGGAAACAAAAGCAAAAATGAACTATTGGGATTTCATCGGGATAAAAAGCTTCTGCTCAGCAAAGGAAACAGTCAACAAAACTAAAAGGCAACCTACGGAATGGGAGAAGATATTTGCAAATGATATATCAGATAAAGGGCTAGTACCCAAAATCTATAAAGAACTTAACAAAGTTAACACCCAAAAAAAAAACCAAAAAATCTAGTCAAGAAATGGATAGAAGATGTGAACAGACATTTCTCTGAAGAAGACATACAAATGACCAGACATGAAAAAAATGCTCAACATCACTCAGAATCAGGGAAATACAAATCAAAACCACAATGAGTTATCACCTCACACTGGTCAGAATGGCTAAAATGAACAACTCGGGAAACAACAGATGTTGGCAAGGATGTAGAGAAAGGGGAACCCTCTTAGACTGTTGGTGGGAATGCAAGCTGGTGCAGCCACTCTGGAAAACAATACGGAGGTTCCTCAAAAAGTTCAAAATAGAGCTACCCTATGACCCAGCAATTGCACTACTACGTACCTATCCGAAGGATAGAAACATAGTGATTCAAAGGGGCACAGGTGCCTCAATGTTTATAGCAGCAATGTCCACAATAGCCAAAATATGGAAAGAGCCCAGATGTCCATCGACAGAGGAATGGATACATGAGATGTGGTACATATCTATAATGGAATATTACTCGGCCATCAAGAAGAATGAAATCTTGCCATTTGCAATAACGTGGATAGAACTAGAAGGTTTTGTGCTAAGCAAAATAAGTCAATCAGAGAAAGACAAATACCATATGATTTCACTCATATGTGGAATTTAAGAAACAGTCCCATTTACTTTTAATTCCATTTCTCTTTGGGGGGGTGGGTGGCAGGGTGGATCTTTCCTTTATTTCCTACCTTTCTTTTTATTAGAAAGACATTTTTTTTCTTTTCAGTTCTTATTTCTTTGTTCATTACCCTCAATACACTATTTTTCCTTGAATTTTCTTGTTGGAAAAACCACACCACACCTAGGAAAGTTCTCAAGCCCCTTGGTCTACTATCAGAAAAGCTACTCAAGTCTTCAATCCATTTGGCATTGATTTTTGTATATAAGATAGGTTTCATTCGTTTGCATGTGGCTGTCCAATTTTCCCAAAATCATTTACCAAAGCAACTATTGTTTCTCCATTGTATATTCTTGGATCCTTTGTTGAAAATCAGTTGACCATATATGTGTGGGTTTATTTCTGGGCTCTTTGTTCTGTTACATTGATCTGTGTGTCTGCTTTTATGCCAACACCACACTGTATTGATTACTAGAGCTTTGTGATACAGTTCAAAATGAAGAAGTATGATGCCCCCAGCTTCTCAAAATTGCTTTGGCTATTTGGAGTCTTTTGGGTTTGTTAATTAAATCAATGGGAGAATCCTTTCAAATGTATATGTATATGTATATCAAGTCAACATGTTGTAAACTTTAAATATCCCACAATTTTATTTGTTGATTATAGCTCAGGAAACCTGGAGGAATGAAAGACAGAGAAAGGAAGGGAAGGGGCAGGGAGGGGAGGGGGGAAGGGGAAGGGAGGAGAAGAGGAAGGAAAGAGAGGAGGGAAGGAGGGGGGCAGGCAGGCAGGCTGGTTCTAGAAGTCACCTGCACCTAGCCAGGAATGCTACTCCTTTAATCCAAACACACCTCTACCTGCTAACAGAGGAAGCATTTCCAGGCTCCGTGGCCCTCACTTCAGCTCCCAAAGGGCATCACCCTCACACACTCCCAGTCTTCCCAGTTGTCAGGCATGATAGTTAAGGGCATAGACTTCAGGGTCAGATAAACCTGCACTGGAACCCCAGCTTTGTGATCTTCAGCAAGTTACATAAACCCTCTGGGGCTCAGTTTGGTCCTCTGTTAAGTGGGGATAAACCTAATAGTTGCTGTTGTAAAGCTTGCATGAAGCAATGATCAAAGAGAAGCACTGAGTGGTGCCTGACAAAGATGGATCCGGCTGCAGTGGCTCATGTCCAGTGAACACTTCCCCATGCCAAACATTAAGTTGCATCATCTCGTGGCAACACTGTACGTTACGTATGCCATTACCCACATCTTCTAAAGGAGATGCATGGACACTAGAGTGAGTGCTCCAAGGAAGATCTTACTCAGAATCACAACCGAGAGAGCTAAGCCCTGGTAAGCACGGGCTCTGGGCCAGATCTGGTCGTGGTGGACAAGACTGTTACCCCATGGCTATCCCTTCTACGCTGCAGGGGCAGTGGCCGTCTCAGCTACTTGGCAGACCCCTCTACCTTCTTCATCCTGTGGCACCTAGATTTGGGATGCACTGGGGAGGGGAACAGCAGCTTCACGTGCAGCCCACGGAGATGTGGCGCCACATTAGGAGACCAGGAGAGAACACCGAAAGTCTCAAGGTCTTCAGAGCAAAGAAAATATATGTGTAGTGAAGGTCAACCAACCAGGGCTGCCATCCTGGACCGCCCAATCTTCGTCTCCTCATTCTGGCTGGGGGGCTGTCTCTGTGGGACCCCGAAGGACTCAGCAGGGCGTAGCATGCAAACTTCAGCTACAGGCAAGGACAGACATTTTCAACATCGCTCACAGCAGGATGTCTTTTCAACCTCTCGTCCACTACAGCCTATCCTAAATGGGTAATCAGATCTGCAGGTATTAATTAAACTTATGGTTCTATTTATTGTAGCAGTCTGGGGATTGAACAGACAGCAAATAGCAATAAGTACTTCTGAATGTTCTCTTTGGCTTAATTACTGTTCCATAGTTAGTCCATCAAATTGATGTACAATCAACAAGGCTGTGCTTACTTATACAGCTCATGTAGAGTGAGAATGTTCAGGAGCTGCCAAAATCTTTCTTGCAATGCCTAAGTCTATTGGAGAATCAGAATAGGACAGACCCAAGGAAGCCTTTAATCCTGTCCATCATAAATCAGTTTGGCAGGAGCACCTCTCCCCCTAGCCAGCATCTTTCTTTTCAGACATAACCTTGATTGGCACTGGAAGGTCCTTTGGACAAAGTACATCACCATACCTGGTCTACACAGGACAAAAAGAAGTGCAGAGTTTTCAAGCACCCGTGGCTTTTAAGCCTCATATAAGGCCAACTTAGGTAATTAAAAGTACAGATTCCTGAAATCTAAAGGGAATTTAGAGGTTATCTAATTCAAGCACCTCGTTTTATACAAGATGAAACTGAGACCAGAGAAGAAAAGTGGCTTGACTAGGTCACACAATGTCTTAGTAAGGGAATCTTGGGTTGCAATAAAGAGAGACCCACTCAAGCTAGCTTAATTAAGTAAGGGAAGATTTACTATAAGAGTCCAGGAGAGTCTCACAGAATCCAGTCAGGGCTTTTGCAGGAAATGGAAGGTCACTCCCTCTTGTTTCTGCTTCATCCTGCACATCTGCTCCCTCCTCCTACCTGCCACCTTCTTCATTCCTGTCCCTCGTGACTTCACCTTGCACATGGCACGAGTTGCCATGGTACCCAAATCTGATCCCACTTTTACATGACCTTCCATCTTCAAAGCCCAACCCCTTCTAACCACCTTTTTCAAATTCTGCAAGTTGTGGATTTCACTGGCTCATCTTGGAGCTAGAGTTCAAGTATGATACAATCAACTGTGACCAGGATGCAGGGGCCACCCAGGCCCACCCTTCGGCAGAGATTGTGGAGGGAGGCAGTTCCAACAAAGGAGGAACAAGACGCACAGAAATCCAAAGTAGAAGCAGAGCCAGCAGTAATATCCAGATTTTCCAACTCTGTATCTAGACTCCTTCCTGCCCTGTGATACCACTCTTAATTTCAGTCCAAGGATTGTATTTCACTTCAAGGGGAAACAGAGTTTATAGCTAGAACTACTCAGACAATTATAGCTGTGTAATAGTGACCTTAGAGTGGCCACATGTAAAACTGAAAGAAAGGCATTGCCATTTCCCTGCATACTGAATCTCCATCCATAAATAGTATACTGAGAGAGAGGGAGAGAACATCAACAACAAAGAAGAATCACAACACAGATCCTGGACTATCTATGCTTCTCCTAAAAATAGCATGTTTCAGTGGAGTTAAGAAATCCTTTACCAGGTCTTGTAATCCAGGTGATGAGCAGAATGCCATTAAATCACCTTCCTCTCCTGGAAGAATCCAATAATGATATCCATATCTCATCCTCTAGTAAATGAACTATTTCAATTGGCCATACTCTTTAGAAAGGAATACACTGTACTGTTTTAAGTTCAGATTTTAGTCATCTTTCTGTTTCCTCCCTCTCATTAGATTAAATTTCCTTCTACTTAGCAAATGAGGCAAGATGCAACACTTTCACTCATACTTCTCTCTTGCCTTACCTCTTCTCCTGGTCTGCCTCTTTCCTTCTGCTCTACAGAAGGAAGCTCTATTACAGGGAAAATGAGAGCTGAAATAAATTCAAGCAGGTAGTGAAGGGAAGAAATTTAAACTGTAAATATTAGGTGAGAGTTTGGATTGCTGTCCTTGAAAGGGAAGTCATGTTGGGGCGCCTGGGTGGCTCAGTTGGTTAAGCGACTGCCTTCGGCTCAGGTCACGATCCTGGAGTCCCGGGATCGAGTCCCGCATCGGGCTCCCTGCTCGGCAGGGAGTCTGCTTCTCCCTCTGACCCTCCTCCCTCTCATGCTCTCTGTCTCTCATTCTCTCTCTCTCAAATAAATAAATAAATAAAAATCTTAAAAAAAAAAAAAAAAAAAAAAAGAAAGGGAAGCCATGTCAATGGAACAGGTGCTGAGCTGGTGGCTAGGACAGCCAAGTCTAGCCCTGGCTGGAGAACACACCAGCTGTAGGAGATGGCCACTCTGGGTCCTGAGCGTGTTGAGTGGCAATGGGCTATAAGGGATCTCCCGGGCCTCTTTTCAGACATGCCAGCCAGACATTGATGAGCCCTGGTCACTCTAAAAGATCCTATTCACCACTACCACCATCACCTCCCAGAGCAACCACACTGGGGCAGGGGGAGCATAAACCAGAAAGCAGTATCAACTCTTGGCTCTGACACCAAGTGCTTATGCAAGCCATTCACCTTCCCACCCTCTTTGCTCACTGCACAACAGGGAATTTGGACCAGAAGATCTTGCTCAAGGTGGACCTCGACCTTCTGGATTTTAGGCTCCTTTGAAATATCCAGTGCATGCTGTGGACACTCTTCCCAGAGAAAGGCACAAACACCTCAAGTGTGATGTACACTTCTAAGGGCTTCATCTAACCTCCCCGAACTACCTTTGAACCTGTTATCGATTCATAAACCCCAAGTTAATAACCCTTGAGCCAGACAAATTCTCATAAGGCACTTCTAACTCTACGAATACCAATTATCCCCATCTCTACCCATGGAATAAAAGCAGTCCAGCACTCTGTGAGGCATGCATTATCATCAATTCAACCTTCTCCTTTTAAGGATGAAGAAACAGAGCCAGAGAGCTTGGACCACAGAACATGTAATCACAGAGTCTGGGACCCGGATGAGAACCTGCGTCCTCTGGCTCAGGTGTCCCCCTTGTGTTCCTAGGTAGGGGCGCTGCCAAGCACTGGTGATGCCTGGCTTCCAGGGGCTCCTTAAGCTATGGCTCCCCTGGCAGAAGCTCTCTGTTTCCCTGCTGTTTATCGTTGTGATCTCCTGGCTTGAGAGAGCGAATAGGATCTGGTCCTGGAGTTCTGTGCATTCCAATGAGAGAGGTTGGATGCCCCCTTGAGATCTCGTGGCTGCAGTACCAATAGATGGGCTGGGCACTGGAGGCTGATGGGCAGTGCATGGAACCAGCGAGTGGCCAGCAAAGAAAACTGTCCCACCACCAACAGGGTTTCATTCCAAAGGGCAGACCAAAGCGATTCTCATATGTGGTTCCTAATGGCACCATCAGAAAATTCCACTTCTCCTGGCCAATCCAGAAGAAGATGTGCAGCCTCTCTTATTAGTGAGACTACAGCTTGGGAACACCACAGAGTTCCTTCATGCCCTGCCCTACCTGAAATCTCGGGCTTTTTGATAACAATACTGCAAAGTCGTGTCACATTCCATAAATCACACGTATGGGAGGAAGGCTCGAAGCATTTTCTTGAAGCAAGTTTGTATAAAACCCAGATATTTTTTTTCCTTTTTTGCCAGTCTCCACGCGCCGTGGGTGTCTGGGTGGGTGGATTGAGTGACATGTTAGTAAGAAAGTTCCCTCCCCTTGTGGAGCTCCTCGAAAAAGGAGTCAGAGAGATCGCACTTGAGAAGGTGACAGGCAGATCATGTAGCAGTGCTGCTGATGAAAAAGCATTTAAATCTGTCAGAATCCGGAATTCAGAACAGCGCCAGGACAGAGGAGGGAGTGAAGCAAACTTAACTACCCTTTGTCAGGCTGTGTTTGCATTTGGGGCAAGCCACCCCCCCCCCACCAAGAGGCATTTGTGACCCCTCTCTCCTCTCTTCCAACATCCTGCAGCCCAGAGAGGGAACCTGGCAGCCACGCGAACATCCTCACCTCCCATGCATTCCCCGCGCTAGCTGCAATGGTGTCCCCATTATCCCCTCTACCTGCCGCGAGAGCAAGTCAACTGTGTAACTTGCCAGAAATCAGAGTCTGAGGACACGCCACGGTGGCACAGCCATGACATGAGAACAGATGGAAAGCTTCTCGGGAACAAAATGTGCACACACAAAAAATGGATTCTGGCTTTCAAGTGTATATTCACGGTGCAGCTTTCAAGTCTTCTGAAAGGCCCACCCAAGCTCCAATATGACCTACTTAGGCAGTGTTCTTATTTATGTCTCAGACGAAGGAGCTGTATATTTAGCAAATGAGGACTCTCCATCCCCCCATGCCCACTTCTTCACGTTTATAGAGCCATGCAATTTTCGCTTGTTAATTTTTCCCCAGATCGCCTCCAAAAAAAAAAGTAGATACATAAGTTAAACACTGCGAAAAATCCATGAGCTCCAGGAATTCTGCATAAATGCATTCAGATTTTCATTGAGTGTGTAGGTTAATATTGCTTAAAAGAACAAGAATGAGACTACTGTTGATCCGAGTTGGTTCGTCTTCCCTTAGTTGGCAAACCAGCTGCCTGGCTCGGCTGTTATTAACACTGCAGTCAGATTTACTGATGCTCCAACAGGTAAACTGCGTAAATTTCTGCTAGGAGAGTCTACGTGTGCAAAGCAAAGCATAGCATTGAAGCTATTATCCAGCTGACACAAGCCAAAATAGACATTAGTTTCAATTATCTGGGTTTTCAGGAGAAAGCCTTTTTAACCTTCATTATCAAGATAATTGCTTTGACTCTCACCCCTTGTACATGTAATCAAAACCATAAAGTTTCAATCCCTGTAGCAAGCAGCTGTCTCAAATCTTTTTAGGAAGTAGTGGGTATAAAATAAGAGGTGAACCTGTAAAGAGCACACCTTCAAAAGAGGATGTTGATTCTTGCAGCTTTGTTTAAAGGAGTCCTGCGAAGAGAACTCTTTAACAAAGTAGTAAATACAAGGATGTCACATCACTCAGCACTGAGCTTTAGACTACCTTTGATTTTGTTGGAAATAAAAAGGTCAGTTTTAGGGAATTCGGGGCCCACTGTTTCCATGCATGCTAGGACGTATTTTTCTTTCCTTCCTAATAAATTTGCTAAGCCCACCCCTTCGTGCTAGAGAAAAGCCAAATGAACGGTGTGTGAGACTAAAACAGTATCCTATAACATCCTAATATATCATGTACTTTCTCTTCCAATATTCCACACAGGACTATGGTCTGTGTTTAACAGTAAGAGTTTGTCAGCCCAGCACTCATCTTCCCAGTTAAGAAAATGTGGGCAGAGCACCCAGGGTGCGCTCATGGCTATGTCTCCCAGCACCCACGTTCTCCTGAGCTGTGGTCACAGGGGTCAGATCCTCCTGCACGTGGCACGTGGCCCCGAGGCAGCAGTGACCATCATCACTATCATCACCACCACCACAAGGACCCTCAACAATGATCTCACTTGAAAGCATGACTTTGATGTTCTTCTCCTTCCTCTGCCCCCTTGCTCCTTGCCCTGGACCTATCCATCCCTAAGAAGTTGCTAGAGCCTGAACCTAAAGCCCTCCTCCGTCCCCTCAGCAGAATGAGAGCTCCATTTCTAGGTAACACTCTTGACTGTGTCTGCTAAGTGGGCGTTCTCTACTTAACCTACTTAGCACGGTTCGATGAAAATAAACATGTGCACCCAGGGCATTTCTCTTATCTGCAGCTGGCTCCCAGGTCATGCTGGGACGGAGCTCGTTGAGACACAGCAGGACCTTTGAACCTGGTTCCTGCAGCTCCAGCTAACGGATCGGTAAAGCAACACCAAGTTCCAAGTGCACCTGCCCTCCACATGGCAGTGAGAGTGATATCGGTGCAGAGATTAAATTAGGTGACGCTCATGCACATAACTCGACAAATGACTGGCACAACATAGACAGCATTGGAAGGACATTGCTACAGACTGAAATGTGTCTTCCCAAGCTGCTCTGTTGAAGCCCCTCCTCCCCAGTGTGATGGCATTTGGAGGTGACTGGGTTTAAATGAGACCGTGCGGGTGTGGTCCTCTTGGTGGGATTGTGCCCTTGGAAGAAGAGACACCAGAGAGCTTGTTCTCTACTGATCTCTGCCATGTGAGCATACAGCAAGCCAGGAAGAGACCCTAAGCAGGAACCTGGGCATGCTGGCACCCTGATCCTGGACCTGCAGCCTCCAGACCTGTGAGGACTGAATGTCTGTTGTGTGAGCCCCCCCCCGCCCCTGGTATTTTGTTCCAGGAGCCCCCCCAGCCCCTGGTATTTTGTTCCAGGAGCCCCAGCAGACTAAGACACATACGTTCTCATCTCCCATCCACCTTACCCCTTCCTAGCCCCGCATTCCTTTCTCCAGATGCTAACAACATTCCCACAGAGGCCATTCCATGTTTCAAAGCTCTTTTCCTTCCTCAAGCAATCTGAATATTCTGACTTACACTGAAGTCAAGCATTTACCAGGAACCTACGACGCACGATATGCAAGGCAGAGTCTTATAAGACCTGGTGCCCTCCAGTTAAACAAGTGCCTCTGGTGTCCCTGGTTGCTGCTTGTGGTCTTGCTCACATCACCTGTGATGCTGAGCTCAGAGAGCGAAGTAAATGAAATACAGCTCTGTTGGCTTCTGCTCCATTAGGAAAGGGAAAAATCAATGTTTGCCAAATGTAGAAGGACAAAATCAATAGCGAAAGAAATTTTATTTTCAACCTTCTAAGGGAGTATTACAAAGAAGAGAGAGTGAAAATTATTATTATTTATTGATGTATATAGCACCTTCTGAAAGCCTCAAAGTGCTTTATGGAATTACAAACTGCCTTCCTCCTTCGCTGCATACAGATCACTTTGTCCTGCTCCTACGGAGCCCTCTAGAAGGGGTGAGCACAGGAAGTATTAGGCCAACAGGACACCAGAGTTACAGGGATGATTACTCAAAGCTGGTAACTCATTTCTTTATTAAAGAACAGAAAGGAGCAATTAGTGTGATGAAGTTAGCACGCTCTACCCTTGTGGAAAGTTCCTGAGGAAGAAGCCGCCTCTTTAGATTTTAGATGGCATCATAATATATGTGGTTTGGCAGAAAGAGGAGAAAACCCGCTCTCCACCCTTCTCCCACGTTCCTCCGTCGGAACAGGCAGCACATTTGGGGAGAATCAGCCACCTGCTGCCAACATCTTAATGCAGTTCCTGGCAGAGGAGTTTTGATAGATGGCTTCAAAGCCCTGAGTATAAACTACTGAACAAAACTTTCCGGAGGATGAAACGTCAAAAGAGCGAGGTTGCAGGAAGCAGGATTTCTGGAGGCTGGCAGCTGTCTGAAAAATCCACAGAGGCAATCGTCAAAATAAAATCTTACAAGAGTCGAGTGATTTCCACTTTTCAATCTCCTTTCACCTGGTTTCTTTCTCATCTGAACTTTGTAATGATCCTTTGAGAAACAGAGGGCGGAGTTACTAACCCCATTTTACAGAGGCTCGTAGAGTGTAAGTGACTTACCCAAAATCATTCGCCTGGTTATTGGCAGAGCTCAAGAGGGAACGTGGTCTCCTGGATTCTTAGTCAGAAGAAAGATGAGAGACTCCATGGCTCACATTCCCACCTCAAAACAGGAATCCCCTAGGCAGCATCTCTGAGAGGCAGGCAAGTCTCTGCATGAGGGGCCCCATCCCCTCATAAGAAGAACACTTAATTTTTTTAAAATTGTCATTCAATCTCTTAACTATTAAAATACAAAGATCAACCTCCACATAATGTTCTCTGATTTTTCCTCGCTCGGCCATCGACAGCTCTTCAGTCTGGTCTCACTGAATTGGACCTTGCAAGTAGGGAAGACTGCGATTGTTCCTATTACATGGTTTCCAGATAGTTCCCTTTCCTGCCCTGGACGGTTCCTATTTGTCTGGATTACAGATTAAAATATCATGCTTAGAACCAAAGAAAATTCCAAATATCTGACACCATGGGACAGTAAGACTACTTCCTCTCATTTTCTGGATACTATTAGACTTGCTTTGAGAGGAATCTTGATTCACACTATGGATTCCAAGTGACCTACTCAAAATCTAAGGTCTTTTCCTAGAAACTGCCAGATCTTGTGGCCACCAAATCCCCATTCTGTCCCTGTGCTGTTAATTACCTCAGTGAAGGGCTTCCCATTTAGAAATATTAAGTTCTGTCTTTATTCACACCCATTACATCAACCTATCAAGCTTTTATGACTCCTGATTCTATCTTCTAGCACACTATTTGTCCTGCATAGATGTGTGGGTCAGACTTTCCGTGCCTTCATTCAAAGTATGAATAAATCACTTCAATGAACAGAGCCTAGAGTACAGCCCTATAGCAGACCACGCCTGAGTTCCCACTGGTTAGTATTAGCTCATTAATCCACCTCCTTTGGTCATTCAGGTAGGAATGGATTTCCTCAACTAGCATTCGGTCCACATGCTTCTGGTCAGGCCCTGCTCTAGGGTCAGCTGCAGGCAATAGCTACTTTAAGAACAAGAGAGATGGACTGCTTCACCGGCTGGCTTCCCCTTTAAGGCCCCTGTTTGGTATTCCCGCTTCCAACCAAAGCCTGATGTCCCTCCCTCGCATCTCTGGAATTGACTTTCCTCTGAGCTTGGATGCTCCCAGTTCCCCATCCCAATGAACCAATTTGCTCACTGTAGACTCCCCTGAAACCAGCTGATTTTACCCCATTATTCCCTTTGCCCTCTTACGATGTCCCTTGTCCCTGAAACTAGTTCATCACCTCACAGCTTCATCTTATCTACACAAATATTACAAGAAACTTTGTAAAAGTCCTTAATAAAGTCCAGATCTGTCAATATAATAGCATCCTGCCATCTATTAAGTCTTGTCACCTAATCAGAAAAAGAAATGTTTACCTCTCTATGAATTGCTGAATTACAGTTTGTGCACATGGAGAAAACTCCTATCTGGGTTTAGCTCCACCTTCTTCTGGAAACTATCCCTCTCCCTCACACACCATCTCCATTGTTTTCAGATAGTCAACGTGATCCACACCCCGCCTCAGCTCCAACCTTAGTCCAAGTGGTCAACTGCCCCAAGCGAAGCCAATCACATTTTTTGTACAGGAATTAGAGCCAAAGCTGAAGCAGAGAGGCTAATTTCTCTTCAGTGACTGGACTCAAGATACGGGTGCTTAGAAACTGTGGCTGCCATGGTCAAGGTCATGTGGGCTGTGGAGACGTCCCCTAGAGGCGAAGGGAGAGAAGACCGAAATACAAGGGCAGGGACGTACAGAAGCAACAGACCAAGCCGACCCTGAAAGCTCAAGAGTCTGGTCCCGGTCTTCCTCAGATAAGCCACGTTCTTCGCCTTGGGTCCCAAAAGTCAGCCCAGAGCTTTTAAATAAATCCCCTTTTTGTTTATGCTACTTTGAGTCCAGTTTCTGTCATTTGCCCCCAAAGAGTCCTAGGTAACACAGTGAACGGCACTAACCCCACCCCCAGAGCCATCCAGCTGCCTTTCAGGACTCACGGGTGAGATTGTTCAAGCTCAGGCAATCCCATAAAGAGCTTGTTGGCCTGAAAAAAAAAAAAAAAGCAATGGAAGTACATGCTGTCTCGCCCCCACCCTCCCTAGATGAGGTGAATCAGGGCCATTGATAACCACAGATAAGCAAAACCTTGTATTCTTTAATGTTCTCAGTGTACCAACAACTAAAACAATTCCTTTTTTTTTTTCCTTTCGTGCTCCTTATGTCAGATTCTACTTGTTTTTCCATTCTCTTTCTTGATGTCCTATTCAGAACAAAGGAAAGTCCCTCATGCCAGGCACCAGTCCAAATCATGGACATCCAGAGGCCACAGGGAGAGAAACTTGGGAGGGCCAAGACAGTTGTGTCTGCTTACTTCGGTTGCTTTGAGTTGCGCAGCAAAGGGGGCTTTCCAGTTGAACAGTCCTCTGAATGCGGCACAAATGTTTCGTGATCCCGCCACACTGCTCTCCTCCATCCCCAGCCCAGGCAGGCCCTCCGGTAAACACCGGAAACAGTGGCTTTCCTATCCACTTCCTGGTTAAATCAAAACAGCTTCCAAAACATAGATAGGGAAAAAGTGAATGAACTCCCCAGGCCTAAATTCAGTCTGATTCACCACCAACAGCTAAATATAGAAAGATTCTCTCCATTTGAGGCCACCAAATTCTGTCCAGAATCCGCTCTCGGAACCTCAGTGCCACGTGGGAGCCACTGGCCTTTTCCATGCGAGAGGGAGGGGATTTTCCCTCCAGACTGGCCACCGCTAAGCAGCATTAACCCAATGACCGTCAGCCTCGGGACCACCGCGATACTCCTTGCAATTTTCTTGAGGAGATGCCAGGAGAAAAAGCCACAGGGCTTAGATTTTAAGTAACTACAACAGATGTATAGTGTAAATTCCTTAGGTCAGGATCCCTGTTTCGTTTATTATTTTTCCCCTCTAGTATCTGCTATATCAGGACCAGATAAATCATTTGTGGGGCCCACTCTGAAATGAAAATGCAGGGTTGCTTGTTCAAATATTAAGAATTGCAAGAGCACGACAGCAGGGCCATAAACCACGCACAGGGTCCCGTGTGACCGAGAGGCTCCTACATCACAAAGCCAGTCTTGTCCCTAACACCTCGTCATGATTTACGTAGAATACATGCCTACTAGTGAATCAATAAATTCAATAACCAGAGCCAGAAATAGAGGGGAGGGAGAAGGGGGAGGAACCCCTGCTTCAAGCAAACAACCCACTTTCATCTCTTTCGTGCTTCTGCTGGGAACTCTGATTAGAATGGGTTCCACTGCTGAAGTTTGAGAAACACAGCTCTGTAGAAGCATCTTTGAATGTAGAGTGCCCTGTCACTCATACCCGGGTTACTAAATCAATTCGGGTATGGATTGAATAGACAAAGCCATCAAGACAGAAGATCAGAAGAAAAAAAAAAAACCATGATCCAGTGTGTGAAATTTAAATCTCTTCTAGAAGATGCTGTTCACTTACAAATAATCTGTGAGTTTGTGGGTCCCTCTGCCCATGCCCTGTGCTAAATCGCCCCTTATCCATGCTATTTTGTCACCTCCCCCAATTTGTTCCTTTCAGTTTGCATTTTTACCCATAGTCTCAGTCCCTATTATTAGCACCTCATATTAAAGTAGCTGCTATAGGATCATCTTCGGAAAATGTTAGAAGAAAATGATCAGTCTTTACAGAAGGTATTAAACACTTGTAGGATGCTTGCAATAACCTTGGCCTGCTCTTTAAAAGCAAAGAAGGGGAATGCTTACCAAGCATTTTCTGAGAAATGAGTGTAAATTGCAGGAAACAGTGTGTAAATTAAAGGAACTGCCTAATATAATTAGCCACACAGGAAATGTAATGGGTCTGGAAAACAAAAGTGTAATTTATGAGGAAATATCAATTGGAATAATGTAAATAATGGGTCTTTCACTGCAGTTCCTATTGCTTGTGGAACTAAGGTGGTCATTAGGCAAGGAAGTGCTTATCAAAATCTAGAAAGGTTCTCTAAAGATAGGACTTTAGAATACCATATTACCTTCAAGAAAGATCCTTAATTAATTGTGTGGTTTTTGTAAGATACATAATGGGCCTGGCCGAGTTTCCCCACTCTTCCCACTGTGCCGACTACACCCATAAAATATGGCCTAGCTGTTGGCCAGGATCTTTGGGGAAGCTCTCTGTACCAGGCTTTCATTCGATGGTGAACTTCTCCACTTTTGGCTCACGCTTCACACTGTTTCCTTCTGAAGTGGTCATATACTGGCAACACTGACTCATTTAATATCATCCATCTGAATTACAATTATCACTGCTGTTCTTGTTGCCTCTCCATGAATCAGTTTAGCCAAATCTTCCTTTTTGGCCTCACCTTTTCCCCCTCTGAAGCAGTTAGCCTCTTTCTCTCCGTGAAAAAAAAAAAAAATAGATACTTGATAAGTTCAGTGGCTCATTACATAAACGGAAACAACACAAACCTCTAAATAATGATTAACCAACCACATAAGCTCTAACTGAAGCTCATGCTTCAGTAAAGACCTTTTCTAAATTTAAAAAAAAACCCTTAACTTGTATATTTTTAGTGTATAATTTTTTTGCTATAAAAACCCAATTGTTACTTACCCTGATTACCTTAATTCTACCTTTATAGTAAAGGGATTGGCAGGGGTAACCCAGAAAACAATGGTGGCAAAATGCAAACAACTCTCAATATCAGTGCCTCTGAAGTTCTTTAGGTCCAGATACCAAATGATAGGACATTGGACAAATTATTCAATAGAACAGGAAATGACATGGGCAACAGGTGTATTCTGTACCTCTGCTTTTGTTGCACCTGTTGGCTCTTGCACTAAGAAGTCTGCTAACTCATACCACTCCAGCTACTGCCTGACCCTCCTGTCTTCTATTACCCTCCCGTCCGCCTGGGGTGGGGACTTCAATCTGCACACTCCCAGGCTCGTGCAGGACCTGCCTCCAAGGGGCTCTTCCACCATGCCTCCAGTTCACCAGCCCACTCCCCTCTGGTGGAGGACAAGTGTCTGCAGACTACATCTCCCCCTGCTCCATAACACAGCTCTCCTCTCTGCTCCCACCTCCACAGGGCAGCCTCGAGGGCTCAGGAAAATAATTCTGCCTCCTCCAGTGCCATAACTCTAAATACCTAAAACAAGCACTTTTCATATTGAACAACTCAAAAAAGGAGAATGGAAAAGCACATGCTAGAACATTTCTTTATTCCTCAGTCAACAAATGGTCAAAGGTTAGAAATTCAGTTCACCAGAACTTTCTAGTCTCATCCATGAGTCTTTTATGACCCTGTTAAGGAGAGGTGATGGGATTCTCAGTATTAATGGTGCTCTAAAGGTAGGGTAGTGACATTTATTTCTACCCAAAGAAAGAAAAAAAAATAGCCTCATCCTTACTCTTATTTCTGGTCATCACAGATATCCTTCTTTATAATTACTTGGGCTATTGCTATCGTAGCTATCATTTTCACTATTTACTATTATGGGTATTTAGAGGCTCATAAAAATGTGAGCTTCCTCAATGCTTAAACAGCATGAGAGATAAATCAGAGGCACAGAGCATTGGCTGACAGTGGATGAAACCTGACTGGGAACAGCTGGATTGCTCTCTTGACTAAATATTTACAAAAGGCATGATTATATCACTGAGCGACACTGTGCGAATATAACAATTTATCAATCATCTTGTTTAACAGCAATCCCCACAGGAAGGGCTACATTCCCACTTAACAATAAGAATCTACTATATGCTAATTAATTTACTTCTTTTCACTTAAGGTTATTTCAGACACGTATGCCCTTGTGCTTTTTATAACAGCACATTTTACACAGAGACCAACAAATGTTTTATGGGCAAAAAAAAGAACAACGGGGGGTAGGTGGAACAATGTTATCTCTAAATCTTGGCTCACACGCAGTCATCTGGGGTTAGAATAGAGTGGACATGTTAAGGCATATTCTAGGGATCTGGCTGCAGATGTTGCTGCTAGTTCTGGAGAATATGAGAAAAATGAAAGGACAAAGGCTGGTCTCCTCTTGAATTTGAATAAGGAAGTGTTAACCAGTTGTTATTTACCACACAAACGGTCACTGGGAGGCAGGTCCATCGTTATCATTCAGAGCACAATTCAGTCCAGTGACAAGCTTTAGTGGAAAGAAGAGCATGGTTCCTGTCCTCGGGTGCCCTTCAGCCTCAGGGGTAAAACTGGGTGAACTCAGCCTAATTTGTATAACATCACACGGAACACAGATGTAAAGTTCTATAAAACCAGTTAGTACAGGAATTCTGGGAGGATGGCTGTGATGTCAACAGCACAGTTTTGGATCTTCCAGAATTTTGACATAAACAGACCATGTAGATGGCAAAACTAAAACACATGGACCAAGTCTGTGACAAAACTAGGTGAAAAGACTTCTTTACAAGAGCCAAAATACAAGTGGATAGTGCTAAAGTACCTACTGACCCCGTACCTGAGTGTAACTGGCAACTGTGAGGCAGAATCTAAGGGAAGCACTAGAGCAAGGCTGGGAGCAGGAGACGCAAAATTCCCCAACAGGCATTTCCTGGAAAGTGTGGTGGGCAAATGTGAGAAAAACAGCTGAATCTGTGGCTAGAAAGTTGGCCCCTCTGAACCCTCCAAACTGACTAGGCAAGTCTCCCTTCCAGGAAAGGGCCCCATGAGGAGACACTGTCAGGAATGTAACTAAAACTTAGCAGGATAGGGATGAGAGAGGTAAAAGAAAGATAAGGTACAGATAAAAGTGGGACATAGAAGAGGGGAAGAGAGTCATGAAATCTCAGGAAGCAAGCTGTCACTGTCTTTTTAACATTCTACAAAAACAACATAAGAGGGAGCTCCACAAAGTTAGGATGAACTCATCCTCCACCTAAAAATTCAGGAAAACTAAATTCACATAAAACTGAGGAATAGAAAAAATATATAGATCAGTTCCCATACAAAGTGACTACAAAAAATAAGATATGTATCAGAATAACATCACTACAAGCAACAAAAACATGCCAGAAAGATATACTCAAAAAAACCCTGCAATATACTCTTTCAAAACAAACTAAAGACTTTAAGAAAATGATATGAGACACAAAAGAATAAGTCAGAATTAGAAAAACTCAGAACTGTAGGGATAAAACTCAAGAAAGAATTATACATAAAAGAAAATCATTTTAGAAGACTAAATTATAAGGAACACAAGAACAAATAAAGATAATAAATAGTGCCTTCAGAGAGTAAAAAGGAAGGAATTTCTTTAAATAAAAAATATGAAGAAAGATTTTAAAAAGATCAAGAGAAAATGACAAATATTGGAGATAAGCAAAGAAAATCTAACATGTGGATATAGAAGTCCCTGAAAAAGAAAACCAAAGCAAGGGAACAGAACAAATCATAAAAATTATAATTCAAAAATTCCTCAAATTAAAAGAAAAAAAGGTGTGAGACCACATATCAAAAGTGCTCTTTGTATCCTTGAGAAAATCAACCCAGAATGATCAACACCAAGACATAGTCTAAGAAAATCACTGGACTTTAAAGAAGAAAGGGAAAAAAATCATTTGGACATTGGATAAAAAGAACTTGTGATTTATAAAAGAATGAAACTGGGTTTTCATCAGGCTATTAAAATAACAACTCTTGTGACAAAAGAAAATAAGGAACATATTTCAGATACTCAGGGAAAGAATATAAATATGAGCCCAAAATTTTATACCCAGTACACCTGACCTTCCAGTAAAAAGTGCTCAAATTCTTGTTAACATGCAAAACTCAGAGAGCCTTGCTTCCATGAGCCCATCCTAAGGAATCCATTATTTCTAATGAATTCAGACAGACAAAATGATGAGAGAGGCACCAACAAAAAAAAATTATGATGAGCATTAAATATATAATTAATTGGAGAACTAAGAATTAAAGAGAATTAAAAGGGAGAAATTATAATATGTAATAGCTAAATGATCTGGCATTATAGATATGGCAGTCATTTTGAAAATGGGAGAAGAGTGAAGATAGCATATTTCTTATAAATTGGCAGAAATTTCAGAGACTTGAGCAAAGTCAGGTTGGATTCCTTTGAAAAATTACAGGTGCTGTTACATTCTTTCAACAGGAAGAATACAATGTCTGGGTTCTCATTCTTCTTAATAAAAACTTTATTTAACTATTTTTGGTAATTTGGGTAACTGTTTTTAGTAATCAAAATTGGTGACATACTATTAATATTGCTACTCCTAGACTTTTTGTGTGTGTAATAAGAGAAAAATCAAATGAGTAATTAGGGAATATTCTAATTCTCTCATTCCCTGTGTCCTTCTTGATGTGAAAAAAAGAAGGTACAGGTGTAATGTACATCCTGTTTAAGTAAAAGTCCCATAGTACTGGGTTTGAATTGGAGATATCAATATGAACTTATGAGATATTTTATTTTTAAATACGCACATGCTTGTGTTTCTTTCCTAGATCTATCCACTGGACAAGCCTAGAAAAAAAAAAAAATGAGCAATCCAGTAACAATAAGCATTTTGGGTTCCTAGATTATAGTCTTGAAATGTCATTTCCCATTATTTAAAGGGGAAGGGGTGCCTGAAACCAATGTAACAGTATCAGTCAACTATGCTTCAATTAGAAAAAAATACTTGAAAATAAAAATAAAAAGGGGAAAGGGCTTCTGGGAGCAGTGGATGGAATAAGAAATGTAAGGATAAGAAGATAAGCCTGGTGTATCCTGACATACCAGATATCAAGAAAGCTTTCAAGACCTGTTTGAGCTTTAGTAAGAATTAAAATTGAAGTGGATTGAAATCTAACATATGTATTCAAATCCATGGGTTTATAATAATTTTTAAGCGGTCACTTTCTAAAGATGACAGAGAACCAATGCATGATCTCAAAAATCGGGTAAATAAAGGGACAAAATTAGCGAATCATCCTGCCTTTTCTGTCTGAATGATACCTCTGGGTAACCAAATAGTAGATGGGGGGGTGGGTTATGTTAGAAAATTATTCCAGCTAATAAATTAAAACAAAATGGTAGAATTAGAAAACCACCATTTGGCACCTACTATAAATTATTGGATCTAGGCATTGAGAATCAACAGTTGCTAACATAAAAAAAAAAAAAAAGTGAAAAGAAGTCATTGTGACCCTCCTGATGAAAAACACGGGTCACCAATGGTCCTGTCAAACAAGATCAAACCTGAGTCTGATCCAGCCTCTGTATTCAGCTGCCAATTTGCAGAGACTACAGAGGATAGAATCACATGTCAAAATGTCCCATGCATACACAAGCACCAAATCTTAACTCTGGGAAACTCAAATAGCCCAGTTCTTCAACATTTAAGTTTTAAAGAAATAAAGGGATATAGGGCAATCTATAATTACAAAAATTAAAAAACTATATATAAATGCTGTCTTTGATGCATAGCTGAGTGACAAAACCATTTTAAAATGCAAGGAAGCGACTATTATAAAGATGTCAGGATAGTGGCTGTTTTGGGAGGGAGTGGACAGTGGTAGAGATAAGGCACACAGAGGCCCCCAGGGCACCTGGAAAAGTTCTGCTTCTTGATTTGCATGGCATTTACAAGGGTATTTGTTCACTTTATAAAACTCCATTGAGCTACATATTTATTGTACATGGTTTTCTATATCTGTGTTCTGTTTTACAATGACCAAGTTTAAAAGAGAACAATAACCCCAACAAAAAGGTATAAATACTATTATTATGTAAAGAATATGCACCTTTGAATCAGACAGGTCTAGATTCAGGTCCCACTTTGCCACAAATAAAACTGTGGGATCTTTGATCTCTCTGAGCCTCAATTTCTGCTTTGAGAAATGGTAATAATAGAACCTGAAATTTCCAACTATATAATAAGTACTCAATAAATATTAGTTTTATTATTTTTTTCTCTTTCTTCTTTCTTCCTCCTTGTTAAGTGTTTGCCAGAATGATCAGCAGGACTGAAGCTGTGTAGGATTGGTTAGTGAAAACTTCAGGAGGATTCCTGGTGGATTCCAGAACAGAATTTTTTTTAATGAAAGAGATGGGATATTAACCAAAGAATGTGAGTGGCAATCCAGGAGGGAGGAGAGGGCATACAGGAAAGAGAAGTTGAGTTCTATGAAAGGAAGGTAAGTAGGTTTGCCTGAGGACGTGACAAAGGTAGAGTTCACCAACCTAACTACCCACAGAGGATGGGAGGTAATAGGTAGGTGAAACAGGCTCAATGTCTATAAAAAAGCACAGGTTCAGTGAGAAATGGCAACTGACCCTCAGACTCAGTCTGAAACAAGAGGGAGTGGGTAGGGGCTATACACTAATGTTTGTGCCAAAATTTACATGTAGAAACCCTAACCTCCCTTCCTGTGATGGTATTAGAGGGTGGGGCCTTTGGGAGGTGGTTAGGGTTAGATGAGTCATGAGGGTAACACCCCAAACTGACAAAGACAGTGGGGATTATAAGACTTCTAAGCTCAGGTTTAAGGGGCGCCCGGGTGGCTCTGTCAGTTAAGCATCATGATCTCAGGGTCCTGGGATCGAGCCCCGCACCAGGGCTCCCCGCCCAGCGGGGAGTCTGCTTCTCTCTCTCCCTCTATACCTCCTCTGCTGGTGCGCACTCGCTCTCTCTCTCTCAAATAAATGAAAAAATAATAATAATAAATAAAAACTCAGATTTAAGCATGGTTTTTTAAAAGTCTGTGAACAACCAGAACATACATTTTATAAAGTTTCCTTCAAAGCCTTGACAGGGAAAATAGCAAGATATTCCCACATTAGAACTGTGTTGCACACTCTGGGATCACTCTTGACAGTGGGGTCTTCTGTCCCAGAGCATTGGCACGTTAAGGAGAAGTCTTTACACCTGCACCAACTATAGCAGGGATGGAGCACAAATACACCAAGAACCTAAAATCCCCGGACTACAAGTAGCAAGGCTGACTGGAAAATAACTATGGGTCCACGCAGTAATACTTGGTCGTGTTTGCATTGCTGCAGGTTTAACTGAATGCTCTTCTTCGCTGGGTTTTCTTTTTGAAGTTTATTTATTTACTATAATAACCCTTCCCAGCGATTCCTATATCCTATGAATAATCAACACATAAGCTTGAGACTTAGAGTGAGAATAAAGGAACTGAAATGGAAAGTCGGCCTGTTGGACACCCAGAGCATGACAAAATCCAACCCAAGTGATGAGGCAATTGGGAAAAGCCAGGTCTGTCCAATTAATTCAATTAATTATACATAACAGTAATACCTAACTCCAAGTAGCTCTTACCATGTGTCAGGCACTGTGCTAAGTACTTATTTGCATTCCCTCCCTCACCCATACCTCTTTGAAGTACAAACTATTATAAGCCCCATTTCAACCAAAGAGGAACTGAATTCAGGGGTTGCGTAACTTGCCCAAGCTCGTGCCATTGGATTCAAGCCTTTGTTCTCTGACACCAAAACCCCTTACCCTATACTCTCTGATGGAGCTGTTGAGGAAACCTGCATCTGGTTCTTCTTGATTTGTTTCCAAGAGTTCTGGGATAAAGAACGCCATTTAGATGTTCTTACAGCAGAAGCATCTGAACCTGAGAGTACCCAACCAACCTCCCAAACCCAACTGAGACCCTGAGACATCTACCAGGTGGCAGGCTGTACCACTAACCACAGGGAGGGAAGGAGCACAGAGAAGCTGGGAAGGGAGTTGGGAACTGAGGGCCAACTCCAGCTCCAACACATACTAGCTGTGATTTGGCCCAATGGCTTCACCTCCCTGATTCCGTCTTCTCATGGGTAAAACAGAAGTCTAAAATATTTCACCGCACAGTGGTTGTCGGGAAGATAAATAAGAAAATGCGCATGAGGGCACCTGGGTGGCTCAGTCGTTAAGCATCTGCCTTCGGCTCAGGTCATGGTCCCAGGGTCCTGGGATCAAGCCCCACATCAGGCTCCCTGCTCAGCGGGGAGCCTGCTTCTCCCTCTCCCACTCCCCCTGCTTGTGTTCCCTCTCTCACTGTCTCTCTCTCTGTCAAATAAATAAAATCTTTTTTTAAAAGAAAGAAAAGAAACGGAAATGCGCATGCAACAGCCTGTAAATGCTCAGAGTTCGTCCCCCTCATCCTGCATCCCCACCAGCAGGTACTTCAACCCCATGTATATACGACGTCTGTCCCCGACTAGCGTGTTGTCTGAGTATGAGGCCGCGGTTAACGTATTGTTTGGTTTTGCTCCTTTTAAAGCATCCGCACATCGCCCCACGTTGAACATATCTGAGAATATTTATCCCCACAGCATTTTCAAAACTGGCCCAAAAATCGCCAGCAGAATCGTCCTGGAAAAAGTCTCACTCCCCAAGTAAGTCACGGTCATAAGAAGACGCAGACTGGTACAGACAGACTTCTCCAAATGCCGTCTAGAGAGTGTGCCTTTGAACAAGAAAACGAGCTAATTCAAAAAGGGGCTCCTGCTTCCTAGGGTAGAATGGAAAAGAGAACATCAGCCACTCAGACATTTCTCTTGGCTTCCTTCCTGTCTGGGCTGGGCGAAAGGGGCATTCAGGAAAGCGAGCATGTCTCTGTTCTGAGCACGGCCCCCAGCTGGGGAGGAGGGACAGATGAGGCTGAGAAGGGGCCCGCCCCACCCCCGACCGGGTCCTGCCCAGGGTGTCAGCTGACACACACGCCCTGGGGATTGGCCAACACGCAGCTCTCAGAGACCACGTGTCCTCGAATTTGACCATCACAGGAAAAGAAAGGGGGATGTTAAGTGCTGTTTAAGGTGTCTACTGTTCTAAAAGCCTTTGTAGGAGGTTATTAACTTCAAAGAAAACTAAACTTATCCTTATTCCTTCTTTCCCCTTGAACCTCAGACAGGCCCACACTGGAACTGTCCACGTCATCGAGAGCCCCTGGAGGGCAGCCAAGGCCCCTGACTTTTAAACCCACTCTAGAAAAAGGAAGCGTTCCCCCCACTCCACCCACCCCACCCCCAGGCATATGAGTGCCCTGGGTAAAAATATGATTATTTTGCAGTCTTCTTATAGGTAAAGAATTGGAATAAAAGAAACAGAACCTAATAAACTATTCTGCCAATGTTTTAGCTTCTCAGGTCTTTAAATGGCCAAACTTTATCTTAACAAGAAGATTCTGAGCCCAGACAAAACTTCCTCTCAAACTGTCACTACTTGTAACCCACAAAGGATATTTTTTTAAGATTTTATTTATTTATTTACTTATTTATTTATTTGAGGGTGGGGGGAGGATCAGGAGAGGGAGAAAGAATTTCGAGCAGACTCCCCACTGAGCACAGAGTCCCACACAGGGCTTGACCTCACAACGCTGAGATCATGACCTGAGCAGAAATCAAAAGTTGGATGCTTAACCGACTGAGCCACCCAGGTGCCCCCAACAAAGGATATTTTAAAACAATTAGATGATGATATATTATAATTCCTATACAGATGTCACTGAGAAAAGCATATACGCTCGTCATGTCCCTGTCCCTGTATGTGTGTGTATAAATTTAAGTGATGTTACTTTAAAATAAAAGATCTGTCCCAGAATTGCTTCAGAGACTCTTTTACTTTTAAAGTGGTGTTCATTCTTTTCCTGATCCTGATTTCACTTCTAAACAATGCTCACCAGAGGATTTGGATGCCAGAGTGTTCTTCTCATCCCCGCCTAACTCCTCAGTAGCTGTGACCACCCATCTTTCTCTCTCCCCGCGCCCCTGTAATCACCATTTCCACCACATTCTCAAATCTCCCCCAGATGGTCTTGAACTTAGCTATTTCCCATAGATAACACCTCAGAACGGCTTTGGCTGCATTACTAAGGCTCTGCCATCTCCCCCAACCAGGCTGGGGACCCACTCCCTCCCCGCCAGGCAGCCAATACTGGATACTACTAGTCCCGCTGTTCCACTGACCTGGCAGAAAGCCAGGGGACAACCCCTCGGGGCTCACATCCTTGTAGGCCCGTTCTGAAGAATGCTAGTTTTAGGGGGGCACGGTGTGGCCCACAAAGAACTCCAAAGAACTGGCAGAGAGACAAACCCAGGAGGGGTGTCACTGTGACAAGAGCTCGAGTCATCCCTCTAGCTGACCCAAGGGAGGATGAGTCCACCGATCATGGTAGCCAATCATGGTAGCTGCATCACTGGGGAGGAGGAGTCCAGCGTCAGTTCTCTCAAGAGTCCCTGTGTTGCCCTCCAGGACTTTCCGTGTGCATAAGTCAGTGCACGCCAGACTCCCAAGCTCCCGCTCCCGGTGGAGCTCTGATGAACCACTCACTCCCATGCTCCTCTCTCCTGCAGCATCCCGGGGCAGGATGCTGTCCGCCTGTCGGCCTCTCGGGGGTGCTTTTGGCACTTGCTGCATCTGCACCTCGCTCTCCAACCTGAACAAGCTGCCCCCCTCTTCTCTTTAGCAGCATTTTTTCCAGGTATGCCAAAGGGAAAGGACACCCTGAAGCCTGCATGGATAGGAATGGTCAGCTTCTGCCAGCAAGCCGTTCTGAGGAGCCGTGGCGCATCCCATGGAGGCCATCAGACATCTCTGGGACTCCAGCTGCGGAGGCTACTTGTACAGATTCTTTTAGAACAAGCCAACAAGATGTTGAATTACAGTGAAATGCACCCCATCTCTCTGCTCCTTGACATTTCTACACTATGTATTAATGAAGTGTGGCCAACTGAAAATTCAAAACCAAATATATTCGTTAACAATCTAAAAATAGATTCTTCCCTACATGATTTTAAAGCCTTTAGGCTCTTCTTCCAGTGTTGATTATCTTGGTTTTGCTATAACCAAGATACAAACATAAAACATAAAAACAAGAAAAACAATCTTTTAAGGTTAATAGCTTTGAACAATTAGTATAAATAATCACACTCTGATATTTTCTGCAATATTAATTTTTTTTAAAGATTTTATTTATTTATTTGACAGAGAGAGACACAGCGAGAGAGGGAACACAAGCAGGGGAGTGGGAGAGAGAGAAGCAGGCTTCCCGCGGAGCAGGGAGCCTGATGTGGGGCTCGATCCCAGGACTCTGGGATCATGACCTGAGCCGAAGGCAGACGCCCAACGACTGAGCCACCCAGGCGCCCCTGCAATATTAATTTTGAAACTGAGCATACCATTTTGCTGAGCCAGATACTAAGCTGACGAGGAATTACTTTTCATCCTCATTTCATCCAAGGAATTGAATCTGTAATATCAGTCCTGTTATTTCCCATCTGAGACCAGTGGTCCCATAGCCATTTTGCTTCTGTCAGCACTGGCTTTTTAATGGCCACGTCTATATGAAGCTAAGGAGTCCAGCTATGCTTTACCCTCTCACCAACAGCCTGCGCTTCCTTAAACTCCAACTATGCTGGAGATACTCAATGAGCATTTCTTAGGCACACGAGTAGAACAGAACAATGTTTTAGGTACTTTAAGAAACAACGTCAACCTGATGTTTTTAGCCCCAGAGCCTAGCACAGTGCCTGGCCCATAGTAGGTGTTTAATACTTAACTGTGAATGTCTAACTAGACATAGGTAGTATCTATACAGACAAGTAGTCAGGACATTTAGTCATTTCCACTCGCCCCAGCTGGGGTAACACTGTGCCGGAGACGGGACTTGCATTCCTAGTTCCATCTGGAGCAAATGGATGAAAGTACTGATCTTGTTTATGGACCCATGACTGAAACCCCTTCTGAGGACTAAAGCCCAGTACTCTGAAGTCCCGGGAGGCACTTTGAGAAATCATCACCAACACCCAGAAGATAGGTGATGCCCTTTGACAGGCTGAGATGAGGAGACTCGAGGGCCCACCCTTGCATCTGGGAGAGAGAAGACACAGGCGGCTGAGCACCCCAGTGTCTGCGAGAGACAGCTGAGTCCTTACAAGTGGTAGAGGGATGAACGCAGTAGTTCTCACACTTCCAAACTCGGTGATAACAGCACTTAAAGAACACTGAGATAAATGTCCTTAACAATGGCCGAAGAAACGACCGAGGGCTGACGAGACTACCCCAATCCCAAAGTGAATCTACTAGAAACTGTCTCGATTCTGTGTTTTCTTTAAAAGTTTGAGGCTTCTTTTATAGTTCAATAGTATTCATTGAAGTCATAATTATTTGGTTTTGATCCTGCTGGCAGCTAGAATACAAAAAGAAATTTTAAGACTAAAATGAGAGAAAAAAATCCGTTTGAGGTAACATACTATAATCCTTTTTCTTTTGGAGATATAAATGTAATCACAGTCAGGAGTGCTAAAAATAATGTTTCTAAATTCCAATACACTAAAAATATATTCATGTTTAATGACTAAAGTATTATAGTTTAACTATTATTATATAACCACTTTAATCTATTCCATATTTGGTCTCTAGACCACCCATATTTTAGCACTATAATCCCTATTTTCTGTAGAGTAATGTAAATAATAAAGGAATGAAATCCTTAATGCATTTTTAATGCAGTATAACCATTTCCCCTAATTGGATTAGGATTACAACTCTCAAAACACTCCTAACACATGAGGTACAAGTCAAATTAAAAAGAAAAAGAAGGAAAAGGATGAGGAGGGACACCTTTATTGATGAGAAGTATAGTTTATAAAGTATTTTTTCCACAGGAAAAAAAAAAGGTTGTATTATTTTCAAACTTAAGAATCAATTTCTGAAATAAATTTTATCACTGAATTTAGAAAGCTTATAAACAATTGCATCCTTAAGGCAGTTTACTACCAATACCTATAAAACTAGTCAAATGCCCTTATCTTTTATCTTTGGAAGATGAGAGAATCCCACAACCTCAGAAGGAATTAAAATCTGACCAGATGGGTTTTATCCTGGGAATGCAAGGATAGTTTATTATTAGGAACTCTATTATTATAAAATAGATCATATCAAAGATCACATAAAATTTTTTTTTAATTTTAAATTTAAAAAATAATGAAAGATCACATAAGAAAAACTTCACTAAGAGCAGTCAATGCCAGAAGCCATTTGGTAATATCCTGCCTGTGTCCTATTAGAGAAAAAGCAGAAAGGAGGGAGGAAGGGAGTGGGGGAGGGGGTGAAAGAGGGAGGGAGGGAGGACTGGTGGAAGGACCCATCGCCAATATAATAAAGACTGTTTATCTCACACCACCAGTTATCATTTAGTTGCAAAATACTAGATGAACCCAGATAAGAATGTCTGCTACCACTGTAAGTACTTAACATTCTGCTATAAATTCTAATTACTCAATAAGACATGAAACAAAAATATATAATAGATAATATTTTGCATAACATAGTACATAACATGTTATAGATAATGTTTTTATATTATATATGAGTGGATTAAGTAAATTACAGTGATGTAATATGATTACATATCTAAAAATACAGAGAGATGTCTATGTAAACCCTGAAATTTCATAACAATACTGAAGCGCTATTAATAGAAGATAAATATACAATCAATAGCTTGTATGCATACCAGCAATAAACTGAGCCTCTAAAGGAAATAGAAAATCATTCACAGAAAAATCCTAGAAATAGTCTTAATAACAAATGTGTAGCATTTGTATGAAGGAACTTCAAGACCTCCCTGATAAACCTAAAAGAAGAGTTGAGTGAGTAGCCTGACATAGCATGTCATTATGACAGAAAGAGGGAGAGGAGAAAAGGAGGAAAGGAAATCTAGGTGAAAGGGAGGGGAGATGAGAAAATAAAAATCACAACTGTCATTAAATTCAAGCATAAAGGCGATGAAAGAAACATTTTTATAAATAAGTAATTATGACCGTGTGAAAATTTTCACAAAATATTTTCAGCACATTTTTTAAACTGAAAAATTGTCAACTAACCAACCAGGAAAAATATTTGCCACAAGCCTAATAAACAAAAGTTACGGACCTTTTGTAAGTCAGTAGGAAAAATATTAATACATTACTTTTTTAAAAAAGATTTTATTTATTTATTTGAGAGAGAGAGCATGCAAGCATGAGCATGGGGGGGCAGGCGCGGGGAGAGGAAGAAGCACACTCCCTCCTGAGCAGGGAGCCCCACGCAGGGCTCGATCCCAGGACCCTAGGATCGTGACTTGAGCTGAAGGCAGATGGTTAACTAACTGAGCCACCCAGGCACCCCAATACATTACTTTTTTAAATTCAAAGAAAATGAACAGCAAGTCATAGAATGAAAATTCAAATCTCAGTGAGGTTGCAGGATATAAAAACCATGAGAGACTATGCACTCTGAGAAACAAACTGAGGGTTCTAGAGGGGAGGAGGGTGGGGGCATGGGTTAGCCTGGTGATGGGTATTAAAGAGGGCACGTATTGATTGGAGCACTGGGTGTTATACGCAAACAATGAATCATGGAACACTACATCAAAAACTAATGATGTAATGTATGGTGATTAACATAAGATAATAAAATTTAGAAAAAAAAAGTAAAGAACACACACAAAAAACACAAAAATTTGTTCCATTTCTATACACCAATAATGAGCTATCAAAAAGAGAAATTAACAAAACAATCACATTTACAGTTGCATCAAAAAGAATAAATGACCTAGGAATAAATATAACCAAGGAGGTGAAAGATCTGTACACTGAAAATTATAAGACAATGATAAAAGAAATCGAAGACACAAATAAGTAGAAAGATATACTGTACTCATAGACTGAAAGAATTAGTATTGTTAAAATGTCCATACTACCCAAAGCAATGTACAGATCCAATGCAATCCCTATCAAAATTCCAATGTCATTTTTCACAGAAATAGAACACATAATCAATCCTAAAATTTGTATGGAACCACAAAACACCCCAAATTGCCAAAGCAATCTTGGGAAAGAACAACAAAGCATGTGGCATCATGCTCTCTGATTTCAAAATATATTAGAAAGCCATAGTAATTAAAACAGTATGGCATTATACTAAAAACAGATACATAAATTAATGGGACAGAACAAAGAGTCCAGAAATAAACTCATGAATATATATGGTCAATTGATTTTTCAACAAAGGAGCCAAGAATATACAATGGGGAAAAGACAATCTCTTCAATCAATGGTGTTGGGAAAACTGGACAAATGCAGAAGAATGCAACTGGACCACTATCTTACACCATACATAAAAATTAACTCAAAATGGATTAAAATTGAATGTAAGACCTGAAACTATAAAACTTCCAGAAGAAAGCATAAAAGGTAAGCTCCTTGACATCAGTATTGGTGATAAGTTTTTTTATTTGACACCAAAAACAAAAGCAAAAACAAAAACAAAAAAACAAGTGGGACTATGTCAGACTAAAAAGCTTCTGCACAACAAAGGAAACCATCAACAAAATGAAAAGGCAACCTACTAAATAGGAAAAATATTTGCAAATCATATATCTGATAAGGGGTTAATATCTAAAATATATTAAAAACTCATACAATTCAATAGCAAAAAAAAAAATCCAATTTTTAAAATGGGTAGAAGATCTAAATTGCCATTTTCCCAAAGACCTACAATGGCCAACAGGTACATGAAAGATGCTCAACATTATTAATCACGGAAATGCAAACCAAAACCACAATGAGATATCACCTCACATCTGTCAGAATGGCTGCTATCAAAAATACAAAAAAAATAACAAGTGTTGGCAAAGATGTGGAGGAAAGGGAACCCTTGTGCACTGTTGGTAGGAATGTAAATTGGTGCAGCCACTGTTGAAAACAGTATGGATGTTCCTTAAAAAATTAAAAACACAACTACCATATGATATAGCAATTCCACTTCTGGGTATTTATCCAAAGATAATAAAAACACTAACTCAAAAAAATATATGCACTCCTATGTTCATAGCAGCACTATTTACAATAACCAAGACACAAATACAACCTAAGTGTCTATCAATGGATGAGTGGATAAAGAAGATGTGGAAGATACACACACACACACACACACATACACACACACATACACACACTCGTACAATATTATTCAGTCATAAAAAAGAAGGAAACCTTGCCATTTGCAAAATGGGTGAATCTTAAAGGCATTATGCTCAGTGAAATAAGCCAGGCAGAAAAAGACAAACACCATATGATCTCATTTATATGTGAAATCTAAAGAACAAAACAAAAAACCAAGCTCATGGATATAGGAAATAGACTCGTGGTTGCTGGGAGTGGGGGGAATAGGGGTAAAAAATGGGTGAAAGGGGTCAAAAGGTACAAATTTCCAGTTATAAAATAAATAAGTCATAGGGATGTAATGTAGAGCATGGTAACCATGGTTAATAATACTATATTGCCTATTTGAAAGTTGCTTCTATTCTCTTGAATAGATCTTAAAGTTCTCATCACAAGAAAAAAAGTTATATAATTATGTATGGTGACAGATGTTAACTAGACATGGTGGCAATCATTTCACAATACATACAAATACAGAATCATGTTGTACACCTGAAACTAATATAATGTAGCATATCAATTATACCTTAAAAAAATAAAAATAATTTTTCAAAAATTTATTTAAAAGAATAAAGTCAGTTAAGCATTCAACTCTTGATTTTGACTCAAGTCATGATCTCAAGGTCATGGGATTGAGCCCTGGGTCGGTCTCTGTGCTGGGCATGGAGCCTGCTTGGGATTCTCTCTCTCCTTCTTCCTCTGCCCCTCCCTGCTCCCTCCTTGCACACTCATGCACACTCTCTGTCTAAAAAAAAAAAAAAAATAGGGGAAACCTGGCAGATACCACATTCACCAAGTGATCAGAGGTAATGTCACCAGTGATGGGACAAATCAACATCACATGGAAAAAAAAAGTTCAAATTTCCAAAAACTATACTCATTAGTAATCAACGAGTGTACAAAAAATTTTTAAATCGTGTGCCACTTTACCCTATTAGACTGGCAAAAATTAATTTATTTTGAAAGAAAACAATAATTTTAAATGCTGGTAAGTACACATGCCATAAAATGGACATTCTCATACACTGTTGAAAAGAATGTAATGGACACAAACTTTCCAAACAACAACTTGGAAATATCCATAGAGTGCTTTTGCCCAGTAGTTATACTTTTGCAAATTTACCCTAAGAAAATAATCACAGATATGGACAGAGATTTATGTATAGGAATGTTAATTATGCATTATTTATAATGGTGAAAAATTGGACCCAGTCTAAACAGAGAAGGGTTAAATTTATTATGGCATATATTGACTATATAATGGAATATAAGTAATATAATGGAGCCATGAAAAATCATGCTTCATGAGACTATATAATGGATTACTGAAAATATGTTACACAACATAGGGCACAGAATTTTGTATACAGACCAAATACACAGACACGCATTTATTGGAAAGTAATACACTAAAGAGTAAACAACAGCTATTTCTGAGTAGTTGGATCATGGGTGATTTCATTTTTTCCCCAATAGTTTTCCATATTTTCTAAATTTTCTGAGATAAATATATGTTACATTGAAAACACTGTTGTGAGTTAATGACTAATCAGTGCTTACTCTGTGCCAAGCCCTATGCAAAGTATCTAGTATGTATTATGTCATTTAATTTTCTCAATAAATCTGGGTGCTAGATAATCAGTGTTATTATTCTCATTTTACCAATTAAAAATCTAAGACCCAGGGAAGGTTAGTAACTTAACCGAGGTCACACAGTAGTAAGTGGTACAACCAGTAAGCTGTAAACAAAGTGGGTAATGATTGCAAAGCCTGCACACTTAACCATCAGTCATATCAGCAATTATCAAACATTCTGGTCTTGGACCCCTCTACACTTTTAAAAACTACTGAAACCCCCAAAGGGATTTTGTTTATGTGGATTATTGCTATTGATATGTCTACTATTTGCCATTCATAATATTTAAAGCTGAGAAATGTTTAATTCATCTAAAAATAACGATGAGGGGCACCTGGGTGGCTCAGTCAGTTAAGCATCTGCCTTTGGCTCAGGTCATGATTCTGGGGTCCTGGGATGGAGCCCCATGTCAAGCTCCCCGCTCAGTGGGGAGTCCACCTCTCCCTCTCCCTCTCCCCCAGCTCATGTTCTCTCTCATTCTCTCTCGCTCTCTCTCTTGAATGAATAGATAAAATCTTTTTTAAAAAATAAAATAAATAAAAATAACAATGAAAACCCATTACATGTTAATAGAAATAATACATTTTTATTAAAAACAACCGTATTTCCAAAAAAAAAATTGTACTGAGAAGAATGGTATTATTTTATCTTTATGAAAATCTCTTAATGTCTAGCTTAACAGAAAATAACTAAATACCTATATCTGCTTCTCCACTTAATTTATTGCAGTATTACATGTCATGTAGCCTTTGGAAAACTCCACTGTTAATTCATGAGAGAATGAGGGTGAAAGTGGCAAATAACATCTTAGTTTTATTGTGATAATTGTCTGGACTTTGTAGACCCCTTGGAAACACTCCCTGGGACTTACAGGGATCCTGGAAACATACTTATAGGATCACTACTCTACACTGAGTTTTTAAAGAACAAGGAGAAGGAGGAGGAAGAGGAAGAAGAGGAGAAGAAGGGGAGGGGAGGAGAGAGAGGAGGAAGAAAAAGAAGGAGGAGGAGGTGGTGGTGGTGAGGTGGAGAAGAAGAAGAAGAAATTGACGAGTGTTTACTGTGCAACAAACACTCATCACCACCTCAGACTCTCAGAAGGCACCAGCACAACAGTGGAGGGACAGTGGAGGGAGGGGCACTTTGCTCTGACCTGATTCATTAACCCAGAGCAAAATTATCTTCTAAGATGACAGTCCCTTCCAATCCACTGGTTGAGCCACAACCAAAATTTGGATCCAACTAGAATTCTGGAACTCTATTAGCCTTAGACACATCAGATCAAAAAGGACAGGGACAGGAAACTGGGCATGCCTTGCAGAGAGAACCAGCTCCATGGAGCCCACCCTGCTGTAGACAACGAGAGGAAATCCATGTAAGAAGCGAGATCACTGCATCATGAGTAACTTCCAACAAGTCACTGGTTCATCTGTTCCTTCAACCAACATTTATTGAGCACTCAGTAGTTAGGGTGTCATGCTAGATGCTAAGGCTACAAAGGAGAGAGGAAAATAATCTCTTACTCGATTCTTAGTGTTAAACACAATACCTCCCACATGATAGGTGCTCCATAAATGCAGATGACAGATGGAGAGATGGACAAATGGCCGGATGGATGGAGAAATGGCCTAGTAACTGTCCGTAAGTAGCTCAGAGTCTGTTAAAGGAGAAAGACATAAACAAAGAATCACAAGCCTTGAAGAAAGTGCTTAAATGGAGGTGTACAAACAGATACTCAACAAAATGTGATTTTCACCAATTGCCCACGAACACCATCACCCTGAAGACTCTGAGGGAAAGCAAGTGGAGGAAGCAGAGGAAGGTGGCCTCACTTCCAGGGGGAGAAGGAGTCCTGGCAGGAGCCAGTCCACGCAGGCTCTGCAGGTACATGGGTCATGGGGAGGGTCCAGTCCCTAGACCCGGGCATGGCATCATGGCTTGGTTACAGGACTAGGGAAGAGGCCTCGTTACTAGAACTTGGCAGAAGATTAAAGAATAATGAGCAGTAAATTCAACCTGATCTGATGGTGAGTTTTCTGAATGTCTGAACCAAGCTCCTAGCAGCCCCTCAGCATGGTTTCCATAGCCTGGGACAGGGCTCAGCCCCCAGGGGAAGGCCATGTGGCCACAGAAGTGGGGGAAAAAGTCTGGTGGAATAGGGACCTGAGTGAGGTTTTCTTCTCCTTCTGGGTAGCTCTCCTAACATTAAACCACTGTTAGCATTAATGTTTAACCACTGTTAAGTAATATTCAATGAAACCCAGTTGCACGCACAGCCCAGAGCCTGGCACATAGCTAACACTCTACTACATCTTATTCTACATCATTCATTCCTATGACAGTGCTTTCCAGACACTGTAGACATACACTAAAACATCCACTGTATTTCAAATTCCAAAAGCACCCAAGGCTGTAAATATTCTTGGAGTTGCGGTATAAATAGGATGAGAAAATTTTTGGTGCTATGTGGGAAGAAGCAACATAATATTCTCAGCCTAAAAATAGTTGGATTTTTTGTGACCATGTTTTTGTTTTGTTTTGTTTTACAAAAAAAAGGAAAATCAGTTCTCTGGCATTTCTAGGTATGGGAAAGGATTTGCAAACTGTAAATAAAATCCAAGGAGCTCAAACACTTACCTGCATAGCACTCTTCACACCAACCTTCCCAAGGACCTCACCTAGAAACTAGAGCAGCTCAAGGGTTCGTGAATGGGGTATATTAAATTAACTTATTTGGACCCACAACCAAAAGCAGAAGCTCCCCAACCCACCGAGGCAGGGGAAATAAAAGTCTGGAGCCATCTGAACTCCATAAATAACTCATGGAGTTTTGCTCCCATGTGTGTGGATGGACAGTGGCCGTTGTGCTGCTACATTCCAGAACCTTCTCTGGTTTGCCCTGCCAGGAGAAGCACACAAGATGTTTATTTAATGGATTCACTATGACGGTCTTAGGAGTTGTATTTTCAGTGCTTATAATACAGAAAATCAGTCAAAACTATGACAAATAAACTAAGGCAAGGAAAAGCAACTGCCCCGGGCCAATCTGGGTTCTCAGATCCGAGGGTTTTATTGAATTCCATCAGGATACCTACCAAACACAAAATACATACTATTAAAAATTTCTAAAGAGAGAGATTAAGGCCCCATTGATTGAGAACAAGGCAACAGAGATCCAAAAATGCCCCCAAGTAACACAGGCGTGGGCAAAGCATCTTGAACCTCATACCTGAGCTCTGTTCTTTATAAAGAAAGCCAACTCGCAGGCTACGTCTCAATGAGAACTGCCACCATCTAAAAGGTCCCTCTGCTTCCCTCATGCCCTTCAGGTATGATGTTAAGCCCCAAATCTCAACCTCTGAAGAGCTTAAGAGAGAACTTGGGATCCCTGGTGGCAGAGAGGGAAGGAAGAAGAAAGATAAGAGGGAATTATTTTCTATGCAAACTTTGAAAATCAAAGAGATTTTTCTCCTTTTGGGTGACCTTTGTCAGTTCGCTTTCCCAAGATAAATTTCATCTCTGCTAATCTCATAAACTAATATCAAAATTAAATATGGCATACTGCTTCATATAACATTTCTGTCTATGTGGCAACTCTCAAGACTGTATATTTACCTAAGGAACTCTCACTGGGAGTTTCACTTTGAACCAGATCTAACAGCCCAAGAAAAGGGGATTATTGCTATTTACATATGACTTAATCACACTTACAGACTGCCTATCCTTTAAGTATAACGCACTTTTAGGCAGATGGGTGTCGAATAAGCCATCAGCTCCAAGATCCAAGTAAGATGCTTCCCATGAACTAAAGCTGTGGCACAGTAAATAATACCTCGGGAACCTCAGAGAGAGGATGCGTCCTCCAAAGGGCCCCATTTACGGGAAGTGGGAGCATAATTTAGACACTAGAAACGTTTGGTTCAAAATAATTAAAGGAGAAAATGGGCTTGCAAAATAGGCTTGATTCAGGTCTGTCTCCCATCTTGGACATGCTGTATCAGACCTAATTGAAATTGTGGGATACTTAAGGAAAAAGTTTCCTGAAAGGCACAGAAAACCACAGTAAGATTAGAAAGGATTTAAGTGTTTTCCTTTATACAGAACCCTCTGGCTTACATACAAAATTTGCAATAGTGAAACCAATTCTTGGAGCACCGAATTTTGGAATGGAGGTGGGGAAATAAGACAAAGTGGCCTATCCAAGGAGCAAGAAGAATCCAGCAAAAAACAAAAATAAAAAACAAACACACAAAAAAACTAGAATTAAAAGGGGGCAGAAGAAAGCAAAACTTCAGAGACAGTAAAATGATCAGGGGTCACCAGGGATCCTGAGGAAGAGAGGGCCCAATGGATAGAGCACAGATGTAAATGCATGACACCATACTGTCAAAACCCACAGAACTGGACAACACCAAGAGGGAACCCGAATTAAACTATAGACTTTAGGTGATAAAAATGTATCCATATCGGTTCATCAGTTATAACAACGTACCACACTAATGCAAGATAATAATGGGCAACACTGTGGGAGTGAGGTACATGGGAACTCAGTGCTTTCTACTCAATTTTTCTGTAAGCCAAAAACTGCTCTAAAAACAAAGGGAAGGGGCGCCTGGGTGGCTCAGTCAGTTAAGCATCTGCCTTCAGCTCAGGTCATGGTCCCAGGGTCCTGGGATCGAGTCCCACATCAGGCTCCCTGCTCAGCAGGGAGTCTGCTTCTCCCTCTCCCTCTGCCACCCCCCTACCTCCCCCTGCTTGTGTTCTCTCTCTCTCTCTTAAATAAATTAATAAAATATTTTTTAAAAATAAAATAAAAATAAAGGGAAGACAGAAGTCAATGTAAGTTAGGAGACCAAGAAAGAATCCAAATAAGAAAGAAAAACCATTGCAAAGCACTGTTGTTGGGGTATTAAATGTCAATGCAAGGCATAAAGATTAGCAGTTGGGCACCCCATGTAACTTTGTCCAGGCTGGTGCACTGCCTCGGGGATATATGTGTTCAGAATCAGGAGCAGGGCTGTTTTGTTGTGTACCTTTAATAGGGCAATAATAATTATCAATGAGTACACCTCAGAATAAAGAAAGAAAAACTATGCCTCCCTAAGATAGCTGGAGGAGATGCAGACTTAATGTCTACTTTCCTTTGGCTCCAACAGCAATATTTATATGAAGCAACAAAAACAAAATAAGGAAAATACCTGTTTACCGGTGAAGTTGAAGACCAAATTTTGCCACATCCCCCAAATCTAAAGGGCAGCAATTTAAGTAGCTGGTACTTCCCTACTGGTTTTCTGATTTTCTTTTCTTTTTTCTTTTTTTGAAGATTTTATTTATTTATTTGACAGAGAGAGAGAGCACACACAAGCAGGGGGAGCTGCAGGGAGAGGCAGAGGGAGAAGCAGGCCCCTCACTGAGCAGGGAGCAGGACTGGGGTTCAATCCCAGAACCCTGGGATCACAACCTGAGCCGAAGGCAGACAGACAACCGACTGAGCCACCCAGGCGCCCCATGTTTTCTGATTTTCTTACACTCTATATAGGCTAGGCCATCATCATCATCAACACATACTTGGGCCTAAATGACCGAGTTTTGTTAGGCGTTCTTAGAAAATCTAACTTAAATACATGGCTTAAGCCAATGTTTCCTTTATTTTGACTTAATTTTTCCCTTAATTTTATTGCAGAATTGATTGTAAAGCCTAGACAGGACATTTCTTCTGTTTATTAACGATGATAGCTAACATTTTTTAAAATTTTTTTGCGTACAGCTGATATAGTGTTACATTAGTTTCAGGCGTACAACACAGTGATCCGACAAGTCTGTACACTGTACTCCGCTCGCCGCAAGTGTAGCCACCGTCTGTCACCGCACATCGCTGTTACGATGTTGTTGACTGCCTTCCTGATGTTGTGCCTTTTATTCCCTTGATGTATTCATTCCATAACTGGAAGCCTGCGTCTCCCACCCCACTTCACCCATTTTGCCCATCCTCATACCCTCCTCCCCCTCTAGCAACCATCACTGTGTTCTCTGTATTTATAGGCCTGATTCTACTTTTTGTTTGTTTATTCATTGTGATTTTTTTAGATTCCACACATGAGTGAAACCCTATGGTATTTGTCTTTCTCTGACTTATTTCACTTAGCATAATACCCTCTAGGTTCATCCGTGTTGTCCCAAATGGCACAATCTCATCTTTTTTATGGCTAAATAATATTCTTCTGTGTGTGTGTGTGTGTGTGTACACTCTATCTTCCTATCCATTTGTCTGTTAATGGACACTTAGACAGCTAACACCAAAATAACAAGTAATCCAATTAAAAAACGAGCAGAGGATCTGAATAGAGATTTTTCTAAAGAAGACATACAGATGGCCAATAGACATATGAAAAGATGCTCAACATCACTAATCATCAGAGAAATGCAAATCAAAACCACAATGAGTCACCACCTTACACGTGTCAGAATGACTAAAATCAAGAAGACAAGAAATAATAAGCATTGGAGAGGATGTGGAGGAAAAGGAATTCTTGCACTCTGTTGACAGGAACATAAATTGGTACAGCCACTGAGGAAAACAGTATGGAAGTTCCTCAAAAATTAAAAATAGAACTACCATATGATCCAATAATTCCACTGCTGGGTATTTACCCAAAGGAAACAAAAACACTAATTCAAAAGGATATGTGCACCCCTCTGTTCATTGCAGCATTATTTACAATAGCTAAGAAATAGAAGCAACCTAATAGCTAACATTTGTTAACAGTTACACCTAACACTGCTCCAAACAAGAGAAACAGGTAGCCAGTTAATTCTTTAAATGAGTAATTCCTATTTATTCTCATTGCAGGAGGAATCTCAAAAGAATGGGAGGTATTATTTTTTCCTTCCTCATTCCACTCTGCCTGGACATGGGGGAGAGGGGAGCACAATGCAGGGGCTTTAAAATCCTGCCTGTTTGAGGGACAAAGTAACAGAAGTCCACCAGGGTCCTGAAAACAAGCCCCCCAACTCCCAGGCTTTCATTTGCAAATGTAGTCCTAAGAGAAGAGGTTTCTCCAGGTGAAGTTGCTGGAGGCAGAGGTGATTCTACCCTGGGGAAGCAGGGGAAGGTCTAGATAAGGGGAAAACGGGGATGATTGAGAGGGGCCAAGACCTGTGCCCAGCTCTGATGGGGCTGGGTGTACTTCCTGGAGAGACGGATGCCTGAAGAGCTGGGTAAGATCTCTACGCTCCCCTGACCATAAAGAGGACAGAACCGCCAGCCTGGGCCAAGATATCTCATTGGCAATGTTGAGTGAAAGACTTTTAGATAGAACTCCTTTTCTGTTCTCTGCAACCTTGTATGGTAGAACTTTTATACGATGTTCTAATGGGGGAAGGTGACCAGTGCCCTGCTGCCCCTGGCCATACTAGCTCACAAGAGTCAACTGTTAAACTTTCAGGAATTTTGTGAGCCAATCGTTTTGTTTTGTTTTTTATTTTATTTATTTGAGAGAAAGAGAGTGAGAGAGAGAGAGAGAGAAGGAGCAGGGGGGAGGGATAAAGGGAGAGGGAGAAGCAGACTCCCAGCTGAGCAGGGAGCTCGATGTGGGGCTCGATCCCGGAGCTCTAGGATCATGACCTGAGCCAAAGGCAGATGCTTAACTGACTGAGCCACCCAGGAGCCCCTGTGAGCCAATTGTTAAACACAGTCATTATTGGGCACCTGGGTGGCTCAGTCTAAGTGTCTGCCTTCGGCTCAGGTCATGATCCCGGGTCCTGGGATCGAGTCCTGCACAGGGAGCCTGCTTCTCCCTCTGCCTCTGCCTCTCTCTCTCTCTCTGTCTCTCATGAATAAATAAATAAAATCTTTAAAAAAATAAAGTCATTATTAAAAAATAAATGTTAACTTACAACTAAATAAATTATATTAAATATAAAAAGCAATAAATACACAAAACTCCTCATTTCCTAAGTATTTGACTACATTTTACTATAATCGATGCTCTCGATGGCATCTCTCTTTACTATACCTGAATGGCGGATTATCAGCGGCCGCTGCACATCTCTTGCCAACTCTACACACAGTGACGGCATGTTGGTAGCTTGAGATCAGCCTGGATAGGACTATTTATACCACAGAAATTGGCAGACCCTACAGATCAGGGCTTGATGGATTGTTCTAGACCAGGAGTCAGCAACTATGGTACATGGGCCAACTATTGCTCACCACCTGTTTTTATAAAGTTTTATTTGAACACAACCATGCCCGTTCATTTATGCCTTGTCTAGCAGCAAGAGCTTTTGCTGCTTTCTCTCTATAATGGTGGAGTAGTTAAAACAGAGCCTGTATGACCTGCAAAGCCTAAAATATTTATTATCTGTTCCTTTACAGAAAAATTTTGTTGACCGCTGATAGATTTAAGAAAGTGGATGGAGAATTGTGGTGATCATTTCAGGATATGTACGAATACTGAATCACTCATTATGTTGAACATCTGAAACTAATATGACACCATATGTCAATTATATCTCAATTTTTTAAAAAAGCGATGGAGAAAATGTTAATAATGCAGATTAAACTTAAAAATGTGTTGTGTCCATGCTCTGTAGTTGTGTGTGAGTAGCATAAAAAATTAAAGAAATATTCTTCCAATAGTCAGAACCGTTACCCAATTTAGTAAAGAAGATACATCTGGTGACATTACAGACTAGTGAACTTCTGAAACACCTCTTCATTATTGTACTTCCGCATAACCCATTAATGAAATTAAAAATTTCAACCCATATCTGTGTCAAAAGTATATTCAGAGCCCCAGTTTTAAACATCCAGCAATAGGCAGAGCACTGAATGCTCTCACTGAATTGCACACCATTTGGGTAAATGGCATGCCTTTCTGCTCAATGTTTGGTTTAAAAAAAAAAAAAAAAAGAACCTCTCATGTATCTTGTATTCAAGTGTTGTGGAGTATAATCATAACCTGCCATATAGATTATGTCACTTAACAATATGATGATTCTGGTATTATAAATCCCATTCAGTAGGTGAAATAATAGAGATAAAAGGTTAAGAAACACCAGACAATGTTGAAGCTAGGATCTGAACCTAGATTTACTGAAAATATGAGTACATTTGCTTGGAAATTATAATTTTAATAGCCATTATTTGAGAGAATACACTATAATGTTTTTAAAAAATCAACTGTTGGGGCGCCAGGGTGGCTCAGTGGGTTAAGCGTCCGACTCTTGATTTCAGGGTCGTGAGATTGAGCCCTGCATCGGGCTCCTCACTGGGTGTGGAGCCTGCTTAGGATTCTCTCTCTCCCTCTGCCCCTCCCCCCACACTCCCTCTCCCTCTCTGAAAAAGAAAGTGATAAAAAAAATCAACTGTGAACTCATTCTTCAATGTAAATTTATGTTATTAATTACAATATCAATATATATTTGCAAAAGTTATGTGTGAAACACTTCTTTATTCTATAGGCAGTGCTTGGTGTGGATCCATAAACCCCTTGTGATAATTCAGAAACTTTGAAAAGAGTTCCTATTGATTATCTTTAAGATCCTTCTTGCTGCCAGACCAGAATCCCCACCATATACTTGAGCCCAGACTTTGCTCCCTTCTCCAGGAACTATTGTTCTCTCTCCTTCTGGAATACCAGTTGGCTTCATCAGATTTCCCACCCAGCCTGAACTGCATGGTCTGGCCCCATGTGCTGTCTTTCCACCACTGGTCTTCTATGCTTTGGGGACCTTCCAGGGTGGCAAAAGGGGTAGGGTTGTTGCTTGCAAAGGCTCTGTGGTGACGGAGGGCAGACAGACAAATAGACTTAGACCACTGAGAGCAAGATGGAGTGACAGGAATGCAGGATTTCGGAAAGGAGAAGTTAAGAGTCCCTGGAAACAGTTTTACACTGGTAAGCTACACAATCTGACTCGTGTTTTGTTGATTTTTTTTTTTAAATGATGTCACATCTGTAAAAGATTGAGTCCCACCACATCCTAACCTTCCCCTTCTGCCCAGAGAAAAGGAAGCAGGGTCCAGCGCAGCTGGTGGTTTTCCCTGGGCCAAAACCAGGCGGGAGACCTAGGAGAAAAGCCAACACCAGAGGCAAGAGAGCAGAGGGACCGGAAGCTTCTACCTAAGAAGCCGAAGGTCACGAACCTCAGGAGGCCCCAGCCAGTGTGCAGCCCCGAGCCCCACAGCCCAGGCTCAGAAGGGCACAGATAGCAGTAGGGTGTACCTGGAGCCTTTGGGGGGCCCCTGGCTAAGTGAGGCGCTGCTGTTAGCAGTTCACTTTGGTGCGTTGCCCAAGAGGGGGAGGCACGGAGCATAAACAGACCATCTAAACAGCAATGAGAATTACATTTCACAGAAATCAAATTCTTAGTTTTTCTCTTTTACTTTCTTGGGTCATTAATAGTTGTGGTTTTGATAACAATGGGCTAAAAAGAAACATATAATGAACTTGGTAATGCTTTGAAAGTCATCAATTATTTAATCCAAGAAGGTGAATAATCTAGACGAAAGTATGGAGGGGAAATTGCATTATTCTTTCTATCTGGAGTCTGTGTTACGCCAAACTCCTGCCAGAGATAGATCCCGGTACAAAGCTCAGATGTCTCCATGCGGTAGCGAGGTTCAGGTGTGTGTTGGTTTACAGCAGACAGGTTGGGAGAGCAGAGGACCCCCCCCCCCAACCCCCACCCAGCACCACCATCCAGGGAAAACAGAAAGAATAAGGGGGAAAAGGCCATGATTCTGGGCTGCAATCTTTGATGAGAGGAAACTTCCTGGGATTTTTTTGCCCTTGAAAAGAACACACATCCTACCAGAAACAAATCTCTACAAGGTGCTCTACCCTTCCCAGCCACAGTTTGCTTGCCAATTCCCTACTTGGCCATTTATAATCTCACACCCACTGCTATCTTTACACTAACAACTATTTCAAAAGAGTAGCAGCAGCTCACCTTATTGCCAAACCCACTGGCTCCTTTTAAGTTCTTTTTCTCCTTAGTTTCCATAACACTAGACTGCCTATCCTTATAACCAGGCCTCTGTCAAAAGAAAAAAGGAAAATGATTTGATGTCTACAATATGCAGATTGAAGGAGAGGCAGGAGGCCAAGACAACATTAGTATTTCAAGTGTATGCGTCTGAAACGTGTTGCCAAAACAGAGAGTGGGAAGTTGGGAGGAGAACAACGTGGCTGGGGGAGAGGCGTTCAGCAAGCTCTCGGAGACATAGAAACCCCATCAGGGTAGGGGGCTAGCTACACAAAAAGAGTCACTCAAGTCCTGAGAAACAGTGCAGCCACGGAGGGAAAAAAGAGGGGCTGCTGCGAATTCCGCTTCCTGCCCTGCAGCCCCATCTGGGCCACTGACATATTTTTCCGAAACACTGCTTATTTTCTCCCGTTCAAAACTGGCTCCCTGTTGATTCAGTTCTGAGGGCCTGTGTCTGGCTTCCACGGCCCCTGAAAGCCTCTACTTTTCCCACTTGGTTCCGCACCGCAGTGAGACAGCTCACCCCCACCTGGGGCAGGACCACCTCCCTCACCTTGATGGGCTCCCCAGCCCCTGCTGGCCAGGAGAGAAGCCTCTGCTCCAGCCAGCCTCCTTCTCTGCATCCGCTTCTCCCCCTGTGCCTTCATCGCCTGCTTCTCCCTTGGGATCATCACGTAACAGGTTCCTCCAAGACCGACTTCTCTTCCCCCTCCCTTCCTCCTTCTCCCAACCACGTTGGCAAGAGGGCTGTCTTTGAGCACGTTTATGAATCTCTGCCACGTCCCATGATAGAGCGGGTATGGAATACATTCTTTTTTTTTTAAACATTTTTTTAAAGATTTATTTATTTATTTATTTGACAGAGAGAGAGAGAGTGCGCAAGCAGATGGAGTCGCAGGCAGAGGGAGAGGGAGAAGCAGGCTCCCTGCTGAGCAAGGAGCCCGATGTGGGGCTCGATCCCAGGACCCTGGGATCATGACCTGAGCCGAAGGCAGTCGCCCAACCAACTGAGCCACCCAGACGCCCCTTGGAATACATTCTTGGTTGAATCATTGATTGATTGCCTACTATGTAAAACTCTGCCTCAGTAAAATGAGGGAACGGATCCTTTGCGGTATCAAAGGAGTTTCTGTTTGCAGAAAGGAAGTTATTCATCACCTGTCCTTTTCTTCTTGTGGTAAGATACACATCATGTACAATTTACCATTCCGGCCACTTTTCAGTGTACAGGTCAACAACGGCGTTCAGTACATTCCATGTTACTGTGCAGCCATCTCCAGAACTTTTTCCTCTTCCCAAATTGAAACTCTGTCCCCATGAAACACTAATTCCACATTCCCTGCTCCCCCCCACACACACACACACACCCCTGGCAACCACCCTCTACTCTCTGTCTCTACGAATTTGACTAATCTAGCCACCTCCTATGAGTGGGATCACTCACTTTCTGTCCTTTGGTGACTGGTTTATTTCACTTAGCCTAGCATCCTCAAGATGACTGAATATTCCTTTAGTGATTACAGACTCTCATATTTAGAAATCCATTCATTTCTAAGTATTTGACAACTAGAACGGGAAGAACACCGGCCACATTGGAAGAAATCAAGACCAACCCCTTGCCAGCCACAAAGGAGCCATATTCCAGCCCTGCCTTCCCCAAACCGGAGCTCGAGGCAGCTTCTCAAAAGCACAGCTGCTCCGGAACAGAGGGAACACCGTGTCTGAAGCAACGTGGTGAGGAAACAGCTCTGCACCCGGTGTGGGGTGGCGGCTTCATCGTCTTACTTAACCTTCACAATTCAGGGAGTCACTGCTTTATCTCCATTTTGCAGATGAAGAAACCAAAGCGTAAAGAGACCAAGTCATTTGTCCCAAATCACTGCCGGGAAATACTGGAGTGGAGACTCACACACTCAGACTGATGTCCATTTGACCCCAGATGTCTTGCCCCTCAACACTCATTGCCTACCCCCGGTCCCAGACCCCCATCCAACATAGAGGGAAGCGAGAAAATCAACTAGACACCCCTAGGACCTGAGAGAAATAGTTTGTAAGATTTCAGTGAAGAAAAGCATGCGGAGAAGGTGACTTTAAAACAGCCTGAGTATATAAATTGTGATCAGACTATTAAAGTCTCTTTTAAAGAGAAGAACAAATGGGCTTCAAGGGTAATAGGAGGAATCTCATTATCAGATGGGTTTTCATAAAGGTTGTGAGTTTCCTTCCCCAGGAGACTGCAGGAGGAGGAGAGGCTCAAACCTGCCTAGATCAGGCCTGCCTGGAGGCAAAGAGGTGACCCGGGGGGTCTTGGGGGACTCCCCCAGTACTAGAAGTCCCTGAGGTGATACTTGTAAAACCTTTGAGTTCCTAAAAGAAAGGCTGTCTAGAAACACTAGGTAAGCATCATAAATATGCATGTGTATTTTATCCCCTGTCATCAGCCTCATCCTGCTGGGTGGGGTGCATGTCTACCACTCTCAAAATTTAAGGGGCAATGTCCCCTTTGATTACAGGGCATTCGGCAGTGAACTAACTTTCAAACTAACTCCAACCTGCTTTTAAGCAGCATCTTTTACATTCAGGCTGAGCGGTGAGTTTGCCTTGAAGTGAATATTTCCCTGAACAGGGAAGATGCTAGCTTTTCATTTTAATGTCCTTACAGCTCTTTCTATATGCATTGCCTCAGAGGCTGAGTTTGTCAAGATATGTAAACAGCAAAATCCAATGTGCTTTGCTCGGGATGACCCAGTCTACTGAGGCAGATTAAGTCTAGTGGAAGGTGACTCCCAGGGCATCTTATGTTCAGAATTACTTTAAAAGGAAAAATGAAACTGAGTGCACACCCTTTCCAAGTGACAGGTGCCATCGAAACACCACAGACGTTCTTAGGGATAAACCTGTGGTCAGAGCTAAGATTTTTCTAGAGCAGACATAATCACTTTTGGTCTTTGCTCATTCTGCCAAATTCTTTAAGCCCCTAGAGCCCATATTCAATTTCCACTCTCCTTGTGGTTGTAAAAGGGACCCAAGTAAGGTCCTCATCCTTCCATCAAGAATTAGTTTGTGAAGGGACCGCTTGCCCACTGCCAAGATATCCACCTGCTCCTCCAGGTTCTCAGCCCCCCCAAACTTCCCCATCGGTCATTGTGAAATCCTCAGTGCACACGGTGTTTCGAAGCTGCCTGCGCTCTATGGCTTCTGACAGAACTTCATTTTAAGGATTATCCAGATTTCCATTGTCTAAAAATGTTATTTCCTATGTGGTAATTATATAAATGTCTGCATGGATTCAGACTGGTATTTGCTAATCTTTGTACAAAATAGAATTGGCTCCAAAGCATTGGTATGTGGGGTGGGAGGGAACAATGGAGTAATTTCTGTGCATATTGAAATGTGGAAATTCTGTCTTCTACAAATGTGGTTATACCTAATTCCCAAGACTACTGCCTTCCTAGCATTTGCAGAGCAACTGAAGTCAATGACGGACCTCTCACACTACCTAGAATGTACTCTTTATTACTATACATTCGATGTATTGACAAAAAGCTGTAGAAGGCTTTTGATCTATTTGCATATTTTTATTAAAAGGAGTCAGAACAGGGGCACCTGGGTGGTTCAGATGGTTGAGTGCCTGACTTCAGCTCATGTCATGATCTCAGGGTCCTGGGATTGAGCCCTGCATCCGGCTCGTCGCTCAGCGGGGAGCCTGCTTGTCCTTCTCCTTCTGCCCCTCCCCTGCCCCACTCGTGTGCACACGCACTTTCTCAAATAAAATCATTGAGAAAAAAAAAAGAGGAGTCAGAACACATATATACACAGCCACCAAAATAATCAGTCAATCCAGTTATTTCAGGTACTTTCCCATCACTGAGGGACAGGAGAGCACCCCGAGAACCCTTAGCAGTGTAGCAACACACAGTGATCGCTGAGGTGGAGGAAAGACCAGGGTAGCCAAGCCATGACCCAGCCGTTCTGTTCCAGAATTATTCATTGAGGGGATGGAGCATTGGCTTCCTGGTGCTGGTAGACTTCTAAATTTCCAAATTTGATGTTGTTTTCTATATCATAGCACCATGAGTGAGCTGTGACCATTCCTATGCAAGAAATAGTAATAGGGACAAGATGAGATGCACAAATTTGGAGATAGCATCGCCTCTTATAGTTGAAATATAAAATGAATATGTATAAATCAAAGAGACATGCAAAGCCTCCTAAAATTAGAGAAAGAAAGACCCATAGCTTGTAAGACATGATAGTCACCTGGCTGATTAGGTTAAAATCTAAAGAAAAAATATTATTAGTCAGGAGGGATGGACAATCATGGAAACATGGAAAAACTGCTTATAGGTTTGACTGACAGGGGAGGGCTGCCAGGCCCTGGGGCACAATAACTTCCCTGAGAAAGATAACCAGAGCTGGTTCTCAGAGTCTGATGCCAGTAAGCATTCAAATCCTTTCACCTGGGCCCTTGTTAGAAGTCCATGCTCACCGGCAATCTTGCAACTATAATGTGCCCTCCCAGGTCACAAGCACATTTCAAAATAATAAATCAGGATTCTGGTCTACACATCAGCCTTTTTGAGTTCAGTTAATGTGAGTCCACTGAAAACCATCTTCCTCCATATCCAGTCTTCACCCATTTTTTCAAAACAATGAACTCATACTATTGACCAAAGTGGGTTGACATATAACACATTATCGATTATTATATATGAATCGCCGTGTTAGCACCACAGGGTGCTAACACTCAGAAGAACATTATTCCATTTAGGAGAGAAATGTCAATAAATGAATTTCCATCTTGTAAACTTTGAGGGCTGGCAATTTGAGGGCAGAGGCTAGGTTTTTATATTTTACGTATTTATACTTTATGTTTATTTTGCCCTCCACAAGGCCTGGCCCAGGTCTGGGTTATGAGTTCACAAATAGGTGTCCGTTTATCAAGTGAGCGAGGGACACAGTGAACCACAACTACGTGACACAGAAGTAAGCCAAGCAGCCCCGGCCCAGGAACCGAAGGGCAAGGCCTCCAACTCCAGCAGCTCCAGAAGGAGAGTCCTGACTTCTAAACAGAACCCAGTCCATCCCCAGAGCATAGACAAACAAACAGGTCACTTTCTGGATTTCTTTCCACCACATCCTCTTTGACCCCCAGCAGAGTATGGGAAGGGGGAGGGAACCCTTGGGGAGCATGAGTCTGACCATGAGCTCCCTGCGCGCTCATCCTGGACGCCTCCTGAGGTCACCGCTGATATGTGGCCATCTCTGTTTAGATGTGATTGTAAGCAGCCACAGCGAGAAAGCATTGTCAGTTCTCTCTCCCTGCTCACTGGGCGAGAAAAGATTTTTCATTTCATACATCATTTACAACTTGCTGCTGTGATTCTAAAAAACCAGTGGGCTTTATCGAGTTAATGAGCAAGAAAAACATATTTGGTGAGCGTGTTAATTTTTTGAATGTTCTGCAGAGCCCAGGACATTAGGCAACATGCACAGGGCAGCTGGGCACACCAGGGAGCTCCTCCTCCCCCCCAGATTCATTCCACCCAACGATGGGGGCACCTGGCTAGTCACTAATAAGTCAGCAAATGCGTCTTAATAGAAATTGAACATCAAACACGTCATTGACTTTGCACTCTCTGCATTGTCTCTACTCAGGAACATTTGGGACCCTGGGCAAAAATCACCATTGGCCTGAGTTTCTCTTCCACATACCGGTCTTCACAGCAAGAGAGAGGAGCAAGCAGGGCAGCTTCGAGGACAAATCAGGTCAAAAGGGGGAAGAAAGCATACCGAATCTCAGTGCTTGGGATTTTCAAAGTGATATAAGACCATCTATCTCAAGAATGATGTGGTAATGAGGGTGAAAGCCTAGACACTGGGACGGAAGGGCTCTGTCAGAGGACCAAAATGAGATATCGAAATAAGTCTTAATTTATGAAAGGATCCTTTTAGAGTTCTTATTCTTATCTATCAAAATCTCTGATACTCCAAGCTGGTTGAATACATCTCAGCATTAATCTGCCCATGAAACCACTGAACCAAAAGCATCACATTCATTGCATCTTCCTTTCTGTCTTTGAGTTTGATCTTAAGTGAGACATTTGAGATTGACCTCAGCAAGTTCATGGTGTTAGCAAAACTTGCACCCACAACTGAAAAGGCATGGATGTACTTTTCTCATTTCTCTTCCACACATGGATGGTGAGTAGATTTTTCTCTTATTAGAGATGGGGAAATGTTTGAGCACTATTAAGCATAAACACAAAATGATAGCTCTACACAAAACCGACAATGGGTAGGGACAACATTTTAATACATCACACAACTCATTTAAAGAGGGTAAAGAGGGTCAATTTCTGGACCCCCACCCATCACAAAGATCACCAGCCATAAACACATGCGCGCACACACATACTATTCACACACACAATTCAAAACTCCCAGAGAGCAGTAGATCACTTAGATGAAGCAAATGGCACAGGAGACAGAAACTGGTTGTTTTCTAGATAAGAAAAAATGCAAAACAGTCTATTTCAGAAAAGATACAAAATAAGGATCAGTATTTTAGGGAGGAACATAATTCTGTTTTGTTGGAGAATATGAATCCAGGAAACACTTTTGTATTCTGATATTTAATGGTATTTTGTATTCGTTCCCGCGGTGGTTGCGATAAAGCTCTATGTAACAAAGACACCCAGTTTTCCGTAACCAAGAACGCAGCCAAGATATTATCTCTGGAAGACTGGGGCTCATTCGCACCCTAAGTGGGGTTCTATCTCTGGTGCCTGGTAAATGGTGAGGAATGTCAGGAAGAGTATCTTAATTTGCAGAGGATTTTTGGAGACATGGAAAGAAGAGAGCTGGGAATGGCTGCCTGGGGTGTCCCCCATGTGGGACCCACCACACAGCGCTCCCAGGCCTATCACCGCTGTGGGCTGTCTCCGTCAGGCAGTGAGGCCAACAGTCTGCCCTATAAATAGAGCCAAAGGGATGCCTGGCATGTCCTCTGGCGCAACCCTCCCTCAGGCACTCAATAGCTTCCTCCTCTAAACTTCAGGCTCACTCTTCCCAGCCCAAAGCAAGAGATTCTGCAGGTGTGGAGTGCAAAAGTAAGGCCTGGCCTGACCACTCCATGGGAAACCTCAGAACCCATACACAGTGAGGAGAAACAGTGAGAGACGGAAGATCAGGCAAGAGAAAGCTGCCTGGGTTAACCTGGGGTGGGGGAAGAATATTCTAGTAAGGTTGAAAAAAAGCATCCCTCCCTCTCTCGCTGAGCACTGGCCTTCAGTGCCACCTGGCCCAACAATAGCCCCCAATGATGCCATCCCACCCGGCTTCCTGTGAACACACCCTACGTGGCTCTTGTGAGTTGCACACTTGTGTGACCCCCTTCCCCTGGGTGCAGGCAGGACCTGTGGCTTGCTTCTGGCCCACAGAAAACAGCAAAGGTGATTGGATAGTCCTCCCTGTCACATCATATAGCACATCATATCCTCCATTCTAGAAACCAGATTGAGATTCTCTTGATCACCACAGTAGGCAGGATAATGCCTCTCCCCTCCCCTCGCCCCACCCCTTCCCAGCCAAGGTGTCCACTCCTAATTCCAGAAACATGTTCCATGATAAAAGAGACTCTGCAGATGCTAGACTTCCAAGCAGGGAGATTATCCTGGATTATCCAGGTGGGCCCGGTCTAATCATGCAGACCCTCAAAAGCAGAGAACCTTCTCTAAAGAGTCAGAAAGAGAAGGCAGAAGATAAGTAGGTGAGATTCTCAGCATGAAAGGCTTCAACACACCATTGCTGGTTCTGAGATGTAGGGGCCAAGTTCAAGGACCAGGGAAAGGCACCCAGGAACCAACAGCAGCCCCCAGCTGACAGCTAGCAAGGAAACAGGAACTCCAGTCCTACAACCACAAGGAGCCAAGTCCTGCTAACTGGAAGGAGCTTAGAATCACCTACTTCCCCAGAACCTCCAGAAAGGCTCATAGCCCTTCCAACATCTTATAGGACCCAGATCAGAGGAACCAGCTGAGCCATGTTGTGTCAAGATCTCTGAAGAATGGAACATATAAAATCATGCATTAGTGTTGTTTTAAGCCACTACATTTGTGGTAATTTGTTACAGCAGCAAAAAGAAACTTGAAGAAAATGTAAAAGGACCACTGAGTCAGAGCTGAGAGCAGCCCCAGCTGACAGTCACCAAGAACCCCTCAGTCCTGTAACCACAAGCTGAAGTCTGCCAGCTGCCACATGAGCTTGAAAGAGAACCCCATGCCCCAGATAGGAACTCGGTCTGGCCAATACCATGACTGCAGCCTTGTTGAGACCCCAAGCAGAGGACTCGGCTAAGCCATGCCTAGATTCCTGACCCAGGGAAAGCGAGATGGTAAATGTATGTTGCTTTAAGCCACCAAAGTCATGGCTACTTGTTTACACAACAAGCAGAAACTAATACGACACCCCTCCAGAAGAGTGGTTCATGCTTCTGCTGGACCACAATATCCCAACACCTAAACCAAGTTACTAACTCAGGATCAGGAGTATATAGTCTGGTGTGTAACACAAAAATTAGAGCTTAGGATAAAGATTTAACATGATTGGGCACCTATGACCCGCAAATACAGATTCTCTCTTTTCCACCAGAATAAAAATCAAATTGAAGTCTGACGACCAGGCTCTAAACCAGAGTAATGGTTGCTCCGTACAATGGTGACACGAGTTCTCTCATGAGGACAAAATCAAGAGCTAACTCCTTGTTTCAACAGTCATGCAGGAATATCAATCTATATCTCTATTTCAGTTGTTGTTTCCTAAGGTATTTCACCAGATTGATGACAATACGAGGCAAAACCCTTTCATGTTTAAGTGACAGAAACTCCAATTCAAATAGGATTGAACTAAAAAGGAAAAGGGTTTGGAAAGTCAAGTGCAGGCAGGGCTGAAAACCCTGGTCTCACTCCAGCTATTCGTTCTGCTCTCCTCTATGTTCACTTTATTCTCCAACTGGCTCTTCTCTTGTGTGATGAGATGGCAGCCAGCAGCCCACTGCTCATCCTCCTTTTACCCTGGATGTTACAACGCAAGTCCTGGGCCTGACTCCCATTGGCTCATTCAGGCCATGTCACTGCTGAACAGTCACTAGGGAGAAGAGGAGACAATTTGCTTATTGGACAAAGCTGGGAGCATATGCCCATCTCTAGAGCACAAGGTGGGGAGTCCAATCCCATCCTTGTGGACTGAGAGTCTGGGAGGGGTGCTTTCCCTAAAGAAAAGTTAAGGAGCAGTGTCAAAAGAAGGACAAGAAACATTAGATGGTCAAAACCAAAATCTCTATGCGTCTATAGGCCACCTTACTTAACCATTTTTGACTCTGAGTGGCATTGGGCAATTTTCAAACACCAAATCAGTTTTCTAAGAAAAAAAGGCTATCACCCCATAAAAACATCCATGTCTTGTGTCCAGATTAGACTGTGTCCTAGACAGTCCCCTCCATCTTTCCAGTGTAGGATTCTAACTCTATTGGGAATCTAGCTGGAAGACATGTCCAGTCTGCCAACATGGCTGCCTTTGAAATTATCTTTGAAAAGAAGAACATTCACCCGAGTGTTGGAAAAACCAGCCCTATCACTACCTAGGTAAACCTCATGGGTTGTCTTCTTGCCTGCTCTGTATTCAAATGGTCCCCTGCCCCTCGGTCCACTGCTGGGGACAGGCAGACATTGAATCTCTGGACATCCTACAGAGCTGACAGGGAGAGAGACAGGGCACTGAGCCGCGCACTCTGTCAACTCCCCAAACTTTGTTTTTCAAAAGCAAATGTCTTCAAACAAAGTAGTTACAAGGCCTTAGTTGAAGTTGAAAAACAAAGATACTTTTGAGTCTTCTAAACACATACCAAAAGAAAAAAGTTATTTTTTAACTTTCAAAAAAGACAGATGCATGCTTTTGGTGTTAGATACAGCCAAGCAGAATTTAGCTAAAACTTTCCCCTGAGTTCTATTTTGCGACTGAAACCAGGCACCAAAAAAAAAAATTTTTTTTTTATCTGAAAGGATCTCTTTCTTTCAAAAGGAAAAAAAGACATAGTTGGAAGAAAACATATGAAGGAGCTAAATAGGAGAGCCCTGCCAACTATTTAAGGGCCTGATATTAAGATATGGCCAAATAAATTGTTCATACCTTCTCGTCAGATGTCATTTTTGGATCCAGAGGATAATCTTAGCAGAAATCACTCAAACTTCCTTGAGGCAGAACAGCCACTAAATCTTTAACCCATTTCAGAGCTATATTGTACTGCTTTCCTATTTTTAGTGTCCCGTAGCTTCTTCAGCATAATCCGAGGGGGGACATGCTCCATCCCCCTGCCAGCGCACTGTATGTGTTATTGTCTGTTACCTGTGTGTAATTATCAGTGTTATTTTAATAATCAATTTCAGTGGAATGGCAGGATTTGCTTCCATTGCATTTAAATCCTAATAAACCTCAATAAAAAGAAAATGAGAAAGAAAGAGAAAATACCATTCGGAGGATTAACAAAACACTCCAACAAAAGGGACCTTTTTAATTTTCATGACGTGATAAAGTGATAGCCTCTTGAATAGACAATTAGGCTCATAAACCTGATACACCAAGGGCTTAATTCACAAACACACACTGTCACTAATACATTTGCAGAAGAGCTGTATGCTTAACAGGATTAGAATACGGCAAATCATTCATTATTAATGGAAATCTACACTGCCTAGGTCTTCATCCCTAGATAGACCAGTATTTAAATCAAATAATTTAGCACAATTTCAGGAGCTTAGTTCTGTACATAGATTGCTCATGGGTAGCTCAGTATTTCCGTACACAGAAATGGGGATCTTTCCTGGGGCCATTGTTAACCTGCCTCAGCTCCTGTTACCCAGAGGATTTAGATTCAAGAAGCTTTCTGCCTTGCCCTGTTCACCCATAAACTGAGAAGTAACCACCGGGCCAGCACACCTGATAAGGTCATTTGCTTCTCCCTAAAGACTGTAAGCTGTACCATGTTCTATGCCCACTATTTGCACTTCAGCTCCGATGGGTGATTTTGCAAATGCAGGATGCATGTCACAAGGGGGTTCAGGCAAAACCTGGTCTAGGTCAGAGGTACAATTTACAGAGTCACCCTTTCAACAGTGTCTCAAGGGACACAGAAAGGACAAGGAAGACTTCCTTTGTTTTGACTCATGGAAAAGCTGGCTTCACGGGTAGGTGTACTGATGAGATGTGGCTTGAGGGAAGGTGACAACAGAGGTTATTCATTCCTTTTGTTGAGCATCTAAACTGTGCCAAGCACAGAGTGACCGACTGTGCCAGTTTGGCTGGGACTGAAGGGTTTTCCAAGGCAAGGGACTTTTAGGTTTAAACCAAAAAGTTCCCAGGCACACTGGACGGGTTGGTCACCTTAGCAAGGTAGTGGAACATGCTTTGTACCATTTCATAATGGGGGTCCTCAACCTTATGAAGGGGATATTCCCATTTTTGGATATGAAGAACAAACCCCAAAGATGTTGAATAATCCACCCAAAGTCATGGCCAGTAGAGCTAGGATTCAGTCCTAGACCTCTCCGACTTCTCAGCCCATGACCTCCAGTTCTGTTCGGGCAACCAAACACCCAGCTAGAATGAACCGCCTTGCTACTCACCCAGCATTACATGCTTCCCCCCACATGGGAAATCAAGACTTCCTAGCTTACAATTAATTCTAGCTTTAGGTGAAAGCTCCACATGATCTGAGAACTCACCAGGCCCTTCAGCAAAGCTAAAGGCAGGGCCCATTCAGCTAGCATGTCACCCCCAGAACCAAGGGCCAACAGAGACCATCCTCATTTGGAAGAAGAGTGTACATCAAAACCTCCTGGGGGTATTTTCCCAAATAAAAATTTCTCCCACCCCCAGTGGGGAGATTTTGAATCAGTAAGCTCAGTGGTGTACCTGGCATGCATTACAGATAAAGATCCTAAGGTCCCCCAGATGATTCACAAGGCCTGGACAGCAGCCCTATCCTTCCATAGGTAAGTCTGCTGCTTTATTCTACAATCCAGTGAGCCACTGTGCCTCACAAATGTGACCGGGGCAGGCCCTGGCAAGATTCCTTCAGTGGTCAGATAGACTATATTGAAGGCATACTTTGGGAAAGAAAAAAAAATCCCAGCTGTACTGTGCGACCTCGGGTAAATCACTTAATCTCAGAGCTTCCATTTCCTTGCTCCTAGTGTGGGATGATATTAACATCTCTCCCAGGAGAGCATGCGTGACATACAGAGCACAATGGTTCCTGTACCCTATCCCCCTTGGCATACCACTCAAACTCAACCACGATACTGAACAATCAGTATCATTTCACTTCAAAGGACGTTCTACCCAGTAGACAGACATCATGGAAATTTACCCATTAGTTCTGGCCTGTGTACAATTGTCTGTTTTCATCTCAATGTGCTTCTCAATTATCAACTGCTTTGGAATAATAGTATCCTTCGGTACCTTCCGGGAGTCAGTCCAGCAAGAGGGGCTTCAGTGGGTGCAACTGATAGATGGAATTATAAACTCAAAATTAATATGTTAAGTGGTTGAATCCTCTCATTAGAAAAGGAGTGTTTACTTTGCAAAAGGATTAATCAAAGTTTTTTTTTAAGTAGCAGGAGCCCAAATTGCATTAATCATTAATTATGAGTAACAGTAATTAGTAACATATATTTAGTCCCTAAAATCCAGAATTCTTAAGACCTGGCAGGTCCCAGACCGGAAACTATCTAGTTTGCAAAAGAAAACAAGGTTCAACATACATAAATCCATTTTCAGGGGCACCTGGTTGGCTCAGTCGGTTGAGCATCTGATTCTTGATTTCCGCTCAGGTCACAATCTCAGGATTCTAAGATCGAGCCCTGAGTCGGGCTATGTGCTCAGCAGGGCATCTGCTTGGAATTCTCTTTCTCTCCCTCCCTCTACTTCCCCCTCTGCGCGCTCTCTCTCTCTCTCAAAATAAATAAATCTTTTTTTAAAAAATCCCTTTTCAGTCTTCTTTACAAGTTTCTTGGCCTCTGCAGGTCCTCAGGTCTGAGCTCAGGGCCTCTGTCTTCTTACCCAACATTCTCTCCCTAGAGGATTTCCTCCATTTTCATCTTGTATCTAAACCCAGGCCTCATTTCTGAATTTCAACTGCCTGTCTCGACTGAGAGGTCTACAAACATCTCAAAGATCGCAGGTTGAATTATGTCCCCCAGAAAGATATGTTGACATCCTAACCCCCAGTGCCTCCAAATGTGGCCTTATTTGGAAATAGGCTTGTTGCAGATGTAATTAGTCAAGATGAGGTCATACTGGAGTAGAGTGGGCTCCTCATCAATGAGACTGAGGTCCTTAAAAGAAGAAGGCCCTGTGAAGACACAGAGACTCAGGAAGAACCCCCTGTGAAGTTAGAGGCAGAGATGGAGTGATGTTGCCACCAGCCACAAAAATACCTGGGGTCACCAGAAGGAAGAGGGGAGGAAGGATTCTCCCCGAGAGATTTCAAAGAGAGCACAGCCCAGCTGACACCTTGATTCCAGATTTCTAGACTCCAAAAGAGAAATTACATAAATTTCTATTGTTTAAGCCACCTGGTTTGTCGCCCTAGGAAACCAGCCCAGCCCTGTGCCCATGTGCCCCCAGTAAGCAGCACATCCTGCATTCTGCGGCACCAACCAGTGACCTGGACAGTGTCGTGTCCTTGTTGCCTCCTCCTCTCCCCTCCCCTGTGCATCCCACCCAGCCCGCATCATTACCTGCACGTCTCAGTCCAGGGGCCACCTCCTCAGAGAGGCCTTCCCTCCTGTTCAGTCTCTCTTCACACCCTTCAGTTCTCCCTCATGGCATTTGTCACAGCTCTTACTCACCTATTTATTCGTGTGGGGTTATTTGCTGTTGCCGTTGCTTTTTTTATGTCTTTCTCTCCCTCACTATAGGCCCCCTATGAACAGAAATAATGTCTATTTGTTCTCCTGGTGTTGGCAGAAAGCAGAACAATGTCCGGCTCCTAGGAGGTGCTCTATAAATATTGTGGAATGGTCCAACCTAAATGCCTCTCTTTGTAGCTGATGCAGTAGAGGGATGTGTCGACTCTCAAATAAACACGACAGCAGCCGCATTAACTCTACTCAGGCCAGAGCTGTGAGAACTCTGGGCTGTGGGAAAACCGATGTCACTGGCTGCCACCTATGGAGAGAGGGCTGGGTGTCTGATTTCTTGAGCTTCCACAGCTTACAGCCTGCTTCAGGCCACGGATTCCTGATTTAGGGTGTTGCCTAATTGGCCCTTGATGCTTTGGAAAGCTCCTCTTCAAGGGCGATCTCAGGGAGGTTGGCAACCACCCCTTTTGCAGGTGGTCGTGTAGGTATCACTATCCCATTTCACAGATGAGGACAGACGTTGTAATTCACACAAGTGCTAATGCTGGGTCTGGTCTCCTTCTGGCTTGTGCAGAGCCCTTTAATACAACAGAAAACAGCATGGCTTTCAAAGAACGACTTCTGGATAAAGCCAACAGATGACTCTAACCAGGACCTGATCCTAGCATATGGGATGATCACCCAAGTTCTAGCAGAGCCACCTCTGGGGTCACCTGATATTTTTTTAACAGTGTCATCAGAAGCAACTGGCAGTTATACATAACTCTTGAAATAAGAACAGAAGTAACAGCCCGAACGCTTCCTATCAGTCATTAAGGCAATTTTGGAAATCCATAAAGAATTAGACAAAACACTAGATTCTTTTTTTCCTACCAAATCTATAACCATAAATGGAATTTTAATTCCATTGATCTGGTGAACAAGAGGATTCTAATGGAGTTGGGATCTCTGTCTCCCCATCAAAGTCTGACGTCAACAATTCTCAACTTATCTCTCCTCGACTTTTCCGGGTAGAAGATCCAACCTAAAGTAAAGCAAAAGCAAGAACAGGTTTACTGGACAGACTTATTTATCCATGAAGTACCTTGAACTGATAAAAAGATTGAAGCTGAATCCAGAACTACTCAAGCCTGTGATAGAGGTCACCCTCCACCTGAAGGTGGATTGTCCCACAGCTGTTTAAAGACAAAAGTTGGCTCCCACACAATGCTTCTCTGTGGATGCCAGGCCTTGATGACTCTGAAAAAGGTCTCCCTACTAATGAACACTAACCTCACTGAAGGTCACCCCATTCACTCAACACCTCTCAAATCCAGCCCCCCTCGCCTCCGATACCCCGCCTCCGTTCACTGCCAGCTGAGTCCCCAGCCTCCTCGACCCCTGAGAGTCAGACAGTCTTTTTCAAATGTAAACCCCACACCTGAGATTTCCAGCCCAAACTGTGGCTGAGGCGCTGCCTTCAACCCACACAGCTGCCACAGATTTTAAATTTTTGAAGGAAAAATGCAGAACTTGTCTGTCAGGCCCTGTGCAAACTACAAGCCCAAGGCAGTTCCTACCTTCCTCATTAGATCATGCTACACACCTTTCAGTGACATCATGTCTTTGTGAAGCTGGGCTTCCCAGATTGCTGGGACAAAAGTAAGTCCCTTGTTACAGACCCAAAAGAGATGAAAGCAGAGACTCCACAGATGCGTGCACGCCAAGGTTCACAGAAGCACTATTCACAATAGCCAACATGTGGCAACAACGCAAATGTCCATGAACAGAGGTATGGAGAAACAAAATGTGGCCTATCCAGGCAATGGAATATTATTCAGTCTTAAAAAGGAACTAAGTACTAATACACGCTGCAACATAGACAAATCGTGAAAGTGTGATGCTAGGCAAAAAAACATTGAAGAACAAATATCGTATGATTCTGCTTTTATGAGGTACCTAGAGTAGTCAATTTCCTCAAGTCAGAAAATGGAATGGTGGTTGCCAGGGGCAGAGGGAGGGGGAGGATGGGGCATTAGTATTTAATGTTAATTAGTCTTGAATAGGTACAGAATTTCAGTTTGGGATGATGAAAAAATTCTGGAAATGAATGATGGTGCTGGTTGCACAACACTGTGAATGTACTTAGTGCCACTAAATCATATACTTAAAAAGGGTTGCAATGGTAAGTCTTCTGTTATGTATATTTTACCACAAAAAAAGTAAAACCTTGCAAAAATCAGTACAATAGTGGAAACGAGGGTGGCAGTGTCCAATATGATCCAAGGTGCGAAAAGCTATTCCATGCCCAAAGTGTAAAATATTGTGGCTAAGAATGCAAGGGAAATACTTTTTATTTAATTAATGCATAGTTCTCAAAGGGCCACCAAGTTATTAGAACATAAATACTAAGCTGTTTAAAAATATGACTACTTGGAGGAAGCCTGGGTGGCTCAGACGGTTAAGTGTCCGACTCTTGATTTCAGCTCAGGTCATGAGCTCAGGGTTGTGAGATCGAGCCCTGTGTCAAAATCCTCACTCAGGGGGAGTCTGCTGGAGATTCTCTCTCTCCCTCTCCCTCCCACCCCCTCTCCCTCTCCCCCTTCCCCTGTTCATGCTCTCTCTTTCTCTCTAAAATAAATAAATATTTTTTTAAAATAAAAATATGACTACTTGGGGTGCCTGGGTGGCTCAGTCAGTTAGGCATTTGACTCTTGGTTTTGGCTCAGGTCATGATCTCAGGGACATAGAATCAAGCCCCACATCAGGCTCCACACTTGTTGCGGAGTCTGCTTGGGATTCTCTCTCTCCCTCTCCCCCCCCCCCACCATGCATGCTCTCTCTCTCTCTAACATAAATAAATAAATCCTTAAAAAAAAAAATTCTCTCTCTCCCTCTCCCTCTGCTCCTCCCGCTCTGTGCACACACTCTCTCTCTCTCTAAAAAAATATATATAGGACTACTTGGGCGCCTGCATGGCTCAGTCGTTAAGCATCTGCCTTCAGCTCAGGTCATGATCCCAGGGTCCTGGGATTGAGCCCCACATCGGGCTCTCTGCTCAGCAGGAAGCCTGCTTCTCCCTCTCCCATTCCCCCTGCTTGTGTTCTCTCTCTCGCTGTCTCTCTCTCTCGGTCAAATAAATAAACAAAAAATCTTAAAAAAAAAAAAAAAAATATATATATATATATATATATATAAGACTACTTAATCAACCGAACTGTTTAGTATTCTTTTGGCTGAGGGGCACCATGAAAAAATTAGTGGCATTACCAGAGTGCCATGAGCCAAGATACCACCTGTGAGGTTCACTCACCCCAAGAGCCACACTCAAATTTCATCCACTCCCCAATACATGTGAACTACAGGGGACAGAGGAACAGGTTAATGACACCACCAGGAAGCAATCAGTGCATCTGAACTGCGCAAAAGACTACAGGCCAAAAAAACACCACAGGCAAATATAAAGGGAGAAGGAGAGAGAGAGAGATGAAGGGGGTACAGATTATAAGAGACTTGTAATACATCCCCCAACAGCAGTATATGGACCTTACTGGATACTGATTTGAACACACTGTAAAATATAATTTGTTCATATATATGAAAATCAGTTTGTTCCCATATAGATGAAAATCAGGGGGAACTTAAGAACTAACTGGATCCGTTGTGTTATTTAGGAATTGTTAAGTTTTTAGCGTGATGATATTATGGTTGGGTTTTTTTTTCAAGGTGTCCTTCTCTTTTAGAGATTACATGTGAAAATGTTTACAGTAGAAATGATACGATGTCTGGGACTTGCTTCAGAACAACCTTAGCTGGGGTGTGGGAGAGCAAGGGGGAGAAGAAAAACACAGTTGGCCATGAAGTGATGATCAGTGTTGAAACTGGGTGATGGATACACAGAGGCTCATGGTCCCCTCTGCTCGCAGCTTCCCATTTCTGAAGTTAAATGCAAATCTCCTTGTAAAACCTAGTGTGCCGCTCCCCACTCTAACTCCTTGGATGGCTCCCTGTGCTCTGGGGATAAAATCCAAATTCACCTCTCCTTCCACATTTCCACCAGCTGTTTGACACTGAGCTGCATGGACCTCCCGGCCCCCCCGCCGACCCTCCCATCCCCCAGCCCTCAGTGGGGCACCGAACCCTGTGCTGGCGTGCCCTTCCCCCCTCCTCACCCGGACAACCCTCCACACTATGCGGCGCACTCACGGCTTCCCCTGGGGTGCTCTAACAGGTGCCCCTCCCCAGTGCTGAATTAGGAGCTTTTCCTCAGTGCTTCTAGAGAAACATATTTTCCCAGCAGCAAAACTTTGTAAACAGTAGTACTTTCATTTCCCATTGGTTCATTAAACTGAGTGCCTGGTACACAGTAGATACTCAATAAACGTGTGTTGACTTGAGAAATGAATGGCAAAACAAACAACTGAATAAATATTACCATCACTAATAGTTCTGTCCTGTGAGTCTGCCGTCTTCATTGGCCCCGTTATAAAGCTTTTGTTACGGGAGGACATGGATTCTTCCCTCCTTCCTGGAGGAAGGAACTGAAAAGGCACCCGTAAGAACGAAAAGGCTGGGACACGCAAGACCACCTCCCTGTGTCAAAAGCTGGTGACATAACGAATCAAACCAACACTGCAGTTCCAGAAAAGAAAACTCTAACCAAAGACTAACAGAGTTAGAAAGGGGCCAGTCTGGTTATGGGAATCATGACTCCAGAGACATCCAATCCCTGCCCTCTAGATACTAACCTGACCCTGTGAGTCACTTCTGGGGACTCTGGCTCCTCACTCGCCTCTGGAAGGCCTCTTCCAGACCCGACATCCTGAGATTCTACCCCCATTTCTGATCGATATCCACAACCCTCGGTTTGTTCATTACGTAATAACTAGTTATTGATGACGGAGAGTGCCCAGGCCCCACCAGACCGCGTCCTAGGCAGTGTGACAAATGCCAAAGTTAACATGGGTCTCAACATCTTACAGAGAAAGATGACAGGCATGGAAATAGGTGCATCACAAAACTGAACATGATACGTTGCAGAGGAGGGGAACAAGGAAGATGTCTGGGAGATCATAACTGAGCTAGAGTTCTTTCAATTCGGGAAGCCTTGACAGAAGCAGCAGGGTTTGGATGACAGGCGGGAAAGGTGGGTGGGATTTAGGGAGGTGGTGTGTTGGCTGCCTATGACGGCCTGCTTGCGCTGGGCTTCTAACCCAGCCAGGGAATGTGTTCGATCATGGCTGAGCCCAGAGGCAGAGGGGTCTCAGGGCTCCCATCTGCTCATGGGGACAGGTTCGTCCCCTCTTCCCTCCCTGCCGTGCCCAGGCAGGTTCATCATGGAGCAAGAAGGTCCAGAGTGTGCAGGCTTCCCTCCAGGCACAACGAAGTTCAGAGGAAGAAGACAGGCTGTTGGTCTGGGGTCTCTTCCTGTAGCTCGCTCTTAGGGGAAAATCGAATCTCCCCAGAAGCCCCACAGCCAACTCTGGTCAAGCCACGTGGCAGAAAGGGGACGGTGGGCCCCTTCCTGATGAGCCGGTCCTGTGCCTGCCGCATCACCTGGCCCCGTGGGATTGCCTCGCTCACTGCCGGCCACTTCTGCCTTCTAGACACAGCCAGGGGGATGTCTTCCATGTTCTGTCCACCGTCGAGGCAGGATCTGGCACAGCCAGTCAGGTGGTAACAAGCAGAGGTCTAAAGACAAGACAGGACAAGAGGAGACAATCCCGAATCCAATTCCCACCGTGCCCTTTCTCTCCCCCAGTGCTTCTGACTCCTGGCTGCACATTAGAATTACCTGGGCCCCAGCCCAGACCAATTAAATCTAAGTCTCCTGGGGTTGGGATTCAGGCATCTGTGGTTCTGTTTCCTCTGCTTCCCAGAGGATTCGGATGCCCAGTGAGGGCTGAAAAGCAGTGCTCTAGCTCAGTGGTTCTCAAACCTCAGCAGCAACAGAATCATCTGGAGGGCTTATTAAAGCACAGACTGCTCCCCCCCCACACCACCACCACCACAAAACCAAGTCTCGGATGCAGTAGGTCTGTGCATTTCTAACAAGCTCCCAGGTGATCATGATGCTGCTGGTGGGGACATGCTTTCCCTCATCCTGACCAAACTAGTATCGCTCTCGGAGCCACAGTATCCTTTCCCACCTGTAAAACAGACGTAGTAGTAGCTGCCACACTGCTGTTATTGAAAGGATTAAGGATAATGTCCACAAAACACCTAGCACCAGGCTTGAAGAGCGCCTAGCAGGTGCTCACAAGATGGAAGGTACCATTATTAGTTATATCACTGTGGGCACGACAGAGGGCTGTCTGAGTGTGCCCCTGAGCTGGGTCAGCTCTCCCTTCCGCCTGGTATTTTTTTGCCTTCTAAAAATACGCTAGCACCAAAAAAAGAAAAAAAAAAATGTGCATCGTGCTTTCTGCACTGGTTCTAAGTCTCCAGCATTTTCTTATAGAATGATGCTTATCAGAGGAAAAACATCTGTTCCACTTTCTTTAATCTCTAATTTATCTAATCTCCCTTTGTAAAAAGGTATATTGCTAATGAGTGAATTTCTGCCAAGGGAAAAAAAAAAATGCTTGTTTCAATTACTTATTCTTCTCATTGACTTTACTCTCTGTGGTGTAATATTACACAACATAAATATAATGAATGGGCCACTTTTTTCTGGTATCTTCATCACTGGCCACTGATAGAGAGACTTCCCGAATAGAAAGATGTCATTTTTCATGTCTCCACCTGAAGCATCAGACACACGTTTGTCCCAGTAAATCTTTTCCTCAGGCAAGTGTCCTCACCCTGCCCAAGGCACCAGCCCAGGAGAACCCTCTACGGACGGTGACCATGACGGAGAGCGGCCGCCAGAGGGCGCTGCAGAGCAGCGCAGCCTGCCCCCTCCAGGGCCCGCGACTCCGCGCCCGGGCCGCGCAGGCCCCGCCTGGGGTGTTTATTTCTCCCGTGGATAGGGTAGTTTTCAGAATCTGTAGGCATCTAGGTGTTGTTTTGTTTCCTTGGGGTATTTTTTAATGTAAGTTAATAATCAAATAACAGGATTTGCTCCCATGTGTTTATAAAAACAAATGAAAATAAAATTATTTGAATAAATGGAATTGGATCAAAACAAGGAAATTTTGGAATTGTGCTGCGGAGGTGGGGCGGCAGTTGAAGGCCTTTTGGAAGGCACCCCTCATTTTACAGGTGAGGACACCTGAGGATCAGAGAGTTCCCCGTGTCACAACCAACACACCACAACCCCTATCGGAGCCAGGGGACACAAAGGGCCACCAGAGTACCAGGGAGCCCCAACTCCCTCTCATTCTGCCCTCCCCTCCTTCCAACTGTGCAAAAAAGAGAGACAACTGACATTTCTTCTTATAACCTGAGTTTGTGCCATACCTTGCAATGTTTGGTGGGGGTTTTTTTGCAATTTTTTGGATTGCAGTGAAATATACATAACATAAAATTTACCATTTTAACTATTTTTAAGTGTCCATTTCAGTAGCATTAAGTATTTTTAGGATATTGTGCAGCCCTCACCCACCATCCATCTCCAGAACTTTTCTGTCTCCATTTAACGTGAACTCCCCGGCCCCTCCCCCAAGCCCCTGGCTCCCACCATCCTATTTTCTCTCTCTACGGATTTACCCATTCTAGGTACCTCATATAAGGGGAATCATGCACTATTTGTCCTTTTGGGTCTGGCCTCTTCCACTTGTAAATGTCCCCAAGTTTCAGTCATACTGTAGCATGGGTGAGGATTTCCTTCCTTTTCAGGGCTGAACAATATTCTTGCACTTTCATTCTTACAGCTGGTACCCAGAAGACGCTGGAAGGCAGCCCCAGCCCTCTTCTTTCCCATGAGGAATCTGAGCCTCCAGTTACTTGCCCACACCTGCCCGTTGCAGAGCTCGGACTCCAACTTGGTCTTCGCCCTCACGGGCCGTGCCCTTCGTTCTGCCTTGGCCTGAGTTTGTTCCCTCATGCAGAAAGCAGGTCTTTGCCACTGTCCCTGGGCTTGCTGAGTAGAGAGATGCTCCCTTCCTAGGAGGGGCAACCCACCCATACAAGGCATGGAGGTGCAGAAAAGAGGAACCAAATTGGAAGACACGACTCCTGGGCTACCACGTGCAGAGATTATTCCAGCTTGTATTAACTGAAGTTGACACGACAAGCCACCAAATGCGTGAAGGCCCTTTACAGGCTTTAAAGTCCCGCTTCTGCCCAAAGTCTGACTGCACAAAGCGCTCAAGCAATGCAGTCCCCGGGCATCCTTAGCCAGGCGAAGGGTCTTGGTATGACGATTCCCAGAAGAAAGTCCACTGCTAACAAAGAGCTACATCCTGAGGTGACTAAGGATTAATTTTACAAGTGAACTGTTCCTCACATCTACCCGTGCTTTATAAACAAAACCCATTATGGGTTTTATGATGCCCTCATTATTGACATTACTATTATTAGTCATCTAGGTGCTTCTTGCAGATTGCATCACTTCATTCCCATACGCACTCCATGGAATGAGGGCTGGAAGATGACGTGGCTGCTCAGGGTTCCACCGCTGGTAAACCGTAGCCAGCAGTCCAAGTGGGGTTTCACGACTTCCGAGCCCAGCCTCCCCACTGTGGAGCTCAGTTAGCTCATGGGAAACTCATCCCATGGTCGGTGGAAGCTGTCCTTGGATGGGTAGATCCTCTCTTCCTAAACCAAAGCTTAGGCAACTTACTCAATCCAGCAAACCCAACTTGGGCCCCCGTCTATGTCCATCACTGTGGCAGGTGCCAAGGGGAAGGCGGTCCCAGCTCTCTTGGAGCTCACATCCAATAAACAAATATTTGTGGAGTCCTATCCATGACTCATCGGGCTTACATTTAGCTGTAATATGGAATGTCAAATGTAGTAACTTTCTGGTGTGAATTAAAAGAAACTGAGAAATCGTTTCTTGGATGGCATTCAGGTGAGAAAACAAAATACCTCGATTTTTACTAAAACACTCTGAGTGAGCCTTTCCAAACTTCATGTAAGGTGCAGACATGTGACATCTCACAAGACGTGACCCCTTGGTCCACTGACTCCAGTCATGGATTAAATAAAGGGTATTACCTGGAGAAGAAGGGGTTTTGCCAAGATGCCAGTCAAAATAGGTTTTGAAAATTAAATGGCATGTTTTCTGAAACCGTATTTACTCTAGCACCCTGGAGGAAACAGTAAAGGAAGCTCCAACCCATCCTGTTTTGTCTGATAAATACGAATGTTCTTGAACTCCAATAATTTGCATAAGATGAAGCAACACTCAGAAAAGGTTGGCCGATCCTAAAAGGATTAAAATCCGTCTCAACGGTCCAAGAGCCCTTTGTAATTTCAGCTGCTCATCATCCCTGGCTACATTTGCCAATTTTCTGACGTGAAAATGCAGAAGGTGGTCAACACTCTGCCTCCGTTAGGAGGGTCTGCAGATGCGGCTGTGGAGGGGATGCGGTCTGGTTCTGACAGGCTGATTCCCTTGGCGCCCACCCCAGCACGTTACCAAGGAAAAGGAGGCATGTTCTCTAGCTGGTGATGAAGCAGGAACATTTGTACCAATAAATGAGAAACATAAAGGAAGAGTGTGTTTCTTTCTCCTAAATAACCCGGGACAAACATAGGAAAACTTTGTGACCTGTAAACGATGTTTTAGTATCTATGTACCCTAAGAGTGGGGGAAAAAAAAAAAAGGATCACACAAAGGTTATTTCTACTACAAAGTTACTCTCAGGATAATTTTTAGGTAATATTGCAAAGAAAATTGGGGGGAAAATGTTATTACAAAGTATATTATTTATATTATATAGTGTATTGTATATTATAAATAATATAGGAAATTGGGGGAAAATCCTATTACAAATAATATAGTAATGTAATAAGCTATGTCCAGGGCCACTGGAACGGGGCCCTAATCCTTACTGCTGCCCCCTCATGATATGTGACTTACTTTGGCCAATGGAACATGACCATGATCAGAAGTGACATGTGCCACAGGGAGAAGTCCTCCTCAGGGGTATCGTGGGGCTTTGTCATTGCTCTTTTCCTTCCACCATAAGAGAGGAAAGACACAAATTCAGGCTGCTTCTTCGGCCTGGATCTTGCAATGAGGAGGACCAACAGGGCAAAGCTGCAGTGGCCGGAAGTTACTGAGCTATTTGAGCCTGCTTGTTACGCAGCACTGCCTAGTGAATACTAACACATGAGGCTTCTTGTTCCTCTTAGATTAAAATCTAAAATCCGTAACCTTGCACCAAGGCCCTATTTCCACCTCCTTTAAGTCACCTTGCCTCCCTGCACATGGCCACTTTAGACTTAAGCTCAAAAGTCACTTCTTCAAGGAAAAGTTTTCCTGACCCTTCAGTCAATCTACCACATACCTCTCCTTTGTAGAGTGTGTCAGATTTAAAATTTTAATTTTCTTTGCTTGGTCATTTAATTGCTGCCTCTACTTCTTCTTAAAGCATTAATCACAACTGTAATTTCTCTGATGACGTATGTGATGTCTACCCCTCCTCTGACCACCACCTGCTCACATACACTCTCACAAAGTCTCGGGAGAATGCTTTCTGGTTTCACTAACCATTGAATCCAAGGGTTAGGAAATTGTCTGGCACATAACAGAGATTCAATAAATTTTTGTCAATGAATGGAATGGCTCGTCATTGACCAGACACTGCAGCTTAAAGGATATTGTAAAATGTAAATATAAAAGTTATTAAAAGCATTTGTTGAATTGAGTAACATGATAAAGTGCCAGTATTTCATGTAAGAGCAGTAATCTGGATGTCTCTTTTCTCTCATATCAACACCAGCTCTGCTCTAAATGGCAGTTAATAAATAATACCCCAGGCATGTCTCAGTAGTCTTAGATACATAGGATCTCAGATACATAGAATCACTTGTTCAAAACACAGGTTACTGGGTCCCACCCCCAGGTTTTCTGGTTCAGTGGGGTGAGGTGGGACTCAGGAACCTCTCACTCCGTGTCCCCACGCCCCACAGGGCACCACTGCTTCTACTCAAGCACTGAGAACCACCACACCTGCCCCACCATCACCAACAAAGCACCAGAGATCACAGCCTGATGTCCCCATGGGCTTTTCTACATTATAACAAGTATGGCCGGCTCAGCGGATTTGGGAGAATGGGACCCCCACTTCCATCAAGTAAAAGGTTACATTCATCTGTGCTTGAAGTAGGAGATGTGAGTGGGAAGGAAGCTGGGGGAGCTGCCCCCCAACATCCCCACCTCGCCCACCTGCCTCTCCCAGGGGGCGCTCTGCTTCCCCACACCGTTTTCTCCCACTGCCATTCCCCGCCTCAGCCTCTGCCAGAACCAGTTCTCACACTCATGCTCACGCCACAAACCTCAGCCACACCCGGAAGGAGGGGGAACGATTTTCACAGGGATTAAAGCTGGGGCTAAAAGGATAAAAATTTGACCTGGAATTCCAGGGTAACCAAGACCACTCTTCCAGGCGTCCCAAGTAGAAGAAATGAAGGGCAAGGCATCTGGGTTGGTAGAGAAACAAGAGGAATGGGGCAGGTGGTCAGAGGGTGTGAGGAGATGCAGGGTCAGAGGTCAGGGGTCACAGGCAAAGAAAGGCTGGAGGGCAAATGGTGCAAGCAGCCTGGCCCGGTGGGCCCAGCAGCCCCACAGTTCTGCCGCCTGCTGATGATAGGGACGGTCTTCTCTGTTCCCCCACAGGCCCACTGAGGGCCACCCACCTGTCATGTTCACTGGCAGTTTGGCCATTTTTGATTAGTGTCGTGGGCTCAGTTGTGCCCCCCATAATTCACCTGTGGCAGCCCTAACCCCCAGGACCTCAGAATGTGGCTGTATTTGGAGATGGGGTCTTCAAAGAGATGTGAAGTTAAAACGCAGTCCCAGGGTGGGCCCTAATCCAATCTGACTGCGTCCTTTCAGGAAGAGGAGACCAGGGCACGGACACACATGGACGGAAGGCCACGTGGAGACATGAGCCAAGGAGAGAAGCCTCAGAAGACACGGACTCTGTCCACATTGTGATCTCAGACTTCTAGACGTCAGCACTGTGAGACAATAAATGTCTGTCATCGAAGCCCCCGCCATGAGACACTTTGTTACACGGCCCTAGTAGACTCATCCAGTCAGTCCCAAAGTTCTGCAGACCCCGCGCTGACCAGGAGAGGGAAGCTGGAGGGGGCGGGGGGGTGTCCCAGCAGGATTACACTACCCTCTCTTGTGGTCTAAAGGACATAGCCTTGATATAAGCTTACGGGGGTCTCTGCAGAGCTTTGAACCCAAGGGGTAAACTAGACTCACATCTCCTTTTTTTTTTTTTTTTTAGGATTTTCTTTATTTACTTGAGAGAGAGAGCACAAGCAGGAGGGGGGCAGAGGGAGAAGCAGACTCCTCACTGAGCAGGGAGCCCTACGTGGGGCTCAATCCCAAGACCCTGGGATCATCACCTGAGCTGAAGGCAGACACTTCACCGACTAAGTCACCCAGGCACCCCGAGAATCACATTTTCTACAAAACGCTATGGGTAGAAGTAGGACAGCAGGGCCCACACCCACCTTCTGGTGAGCCTCCCTCTCATGGGAGACACCCACCCTGTCCTTGAAAACTGGCCACGGGGGACAGCGAAGGGGAACCCCAATGCCACCAGGGCAGTCAGGAACACATCAGGCATCAATCATGATTCGCAGAGTTACAAGCATTTATGTGTCAAGCACATACAACATAAAGGAAACTCCTTATACAGAAATCTTGATTGGGAAAAAAAAAATGGTTTTTTCATGAAGTTATCCTACCAGTTTTTGTTATAGAATTACAACAGCAAAACCAAAAAGATCTCAAAAATACCTTAGTTAAATAAGCACACACACACACTTAAGCAATGTAAGAACGGAGGAACCAAACATGATCTGTACCCTCTAGCCTGGGAGAGTCCTGCTGATGTCTTGCAAGGCTGGTCTCAGCCTTCCTGGGCGCTTGGTTCACAGGCTAATGCGGTCATGGGTCCACTCCTCCCCCCGCCGCCCCCCGCCGAGACATCAGACCCTCTCCCTGGCTCTCCTGTGCATCCAGAACCCAGCCTTTGTCTGAAAGCGTCACAGACCACAGCTCATAGCCAGGAAATGTGAGGATGAGGGGTTGGTGGGCAAGGTCTTCCAGGCCCTGACCAGGATTATGCTTTGCACGGGGCCCACCCCCAGAATGGTGAAGCACATGTGATACACACAATGATTCATATAAAAAGCAGACAGCCAAGCCCAGCATAAAAGCAAGCAGCACCATTGCTTGTAAAGACTAGATAAGGCTAGCCGCTCCGTAAACGCAAGCATCTGAGGAACACTGCCCAGGGCTGGAATTCTGTGTCACTGTAAAAATATGTTGCATTAGTCTCATAGATACTACATTTCTCCATCTTCACTCTTCCTGGCCCTACTCTCCTCTTCTGTTCATTTGCATGCACGATCAGAAGAGCATCTTTTCTCAAGCCCCAAACCCCACTGTATTTCCCTGAGTCCAGGATGCCTGTGCGGCTAACAGCCCCCGTCCAGCCCGCCCGCCCCACCACCCCATCCCCTCTTGCTGTTTGATGCATCCCCTGACACTCTCGGCACAGAATGGCCAGACACCCCAAGAAAAGGTGGAGACAGGGCAGAGTGATGGTTGGATTTCACCCCAATCAAAACCCGTTTCAGGGGCGGAGCAAGATGGCGGAGGAGTAGGAGACCTGGATTTCGTCTCCTCTCAGGAATTTAGCTGGATAGGGATCAAACCATTCTGAACACCTACAAACTCAACAGGAGATCAAAGAAAAGAAGAGCAACAACTCTCTGAACAGAAAAGCGACCACTTTCTGGAAGGTAGGACGTGCGGAGAAGTGAATCCGAGGCGATATTCGGGAGGATAGACGGCGGGGGAGGGGCCTCCGTCGGCCGCTTCTGGCAAGTGATAGAGCCGCGGAGCACAAAATCGGAACTTTTAGAAGTCTGCTCCGCTGAGGGACGTCACTCTGGTGGCGAAGTGGGGGGTGGAACCCTCGCGGGACAGTGTGGTCTCAGGACCCTCGGGGTCACAGAAAGACCGGGGGTGCCTGAGTGCGGCAGAGCTCCCAGGTATCAGAGCAGGGAAGCCGGCTGCAGAGACGGAGCCCAGGCGCGGGCTCTCAGCTCGGGGTTGCTATAAACCGTGATCCGCGGCACAGTCGGGCCACTGCTCCTCCAGCAGGGACCCAACAAGCGGCAGATCCGGGGAGACTCACCTTCTTCCCCCGGGAGGAGAGGTGCGGGAGTGCACCGCGGGGATCTGCTGGGTTTGGAGACTCCACCCGGGGTCGGATGCCAGATAGAAAGGCGCGGTCACAGGCCGGGTGAGCGCGGAGTGTGGCCGGAGACCAGGGAGACGGGAGTGACTGACGGCTTTTCTCTGGGGGCTCGCTGAGGAGCGGGACCCCGAGTTCTCGGCTCCGCCGGGGCGGAGACTGGGAGGCCGCCATTTTCACTCTCCGCCTCCAAAGCTGTACGGAGAGCTTGCAGGGAACAAAAGCTCCGGAGAGCAAACCCGAGCAGATTACTTAGCCCGGACCGGCAAGGGCGGGGCAATTTTGCCTCCGGCAAAGACATTTGGGAACCACGGCAACAGGCCCCTCCCCCAGAAGAGCAGCAAGAACAGCCAGACAAGACCAAGTTTACCGATCAATGAGAACGGCAGAACTCCAGCGCTAGGGGAACACTGCACATAGAATTCATGGCTTTTTTACCATGATTCTTTAGTCTTTCAAAGTTAATTATTTTTTTTAACTGTCTTTTTTTCTTTTTTCCTTTTTTCTTTTTTTTTGAATTTTTCTTTTTCCCTTTTTCAACCAACATCTTATCAATCCCTTTTTAAAAAAAAAAACATTTTTATTTTTCATTTTTAAAGTCATATTCTATCCCTTCATAGTAGTTACCCGTATTTTTGGCATATATATATAAGTTGTTCTCTCTTTAAAATCTTGAGATAGTTTCTTCTAACAGATCAAAATATACTCTAAATCTCTAGTGTATGGTTTTTTTCTACTCCCCTGCCTGATCACATTCTCTCCCTTTTTTCTTTTTTTTTTTTTTAATCCTCTTCTTTCTTTTTTCAAACAACTTATCAAATCATTTTTTAAAATTTTTTATAATTTCCATCTTTACAGTCATATTCCATCCCTTCATCATATCAACCCTTATTTTTGTACATATATAAGTTTTTCTTTCTTTAAAATTTTGGGAGGGACTTTCTTTTAACAGACCAAAATACACCCAAAATCTAGTGTGTGGCACTGATCTATAATCCAGCCTGATCATATTTGATCACATTCTGTTTTTGTTTTGTTTTGTTTTGTTCTGCTTTTGTTTGTTTTTATCTTTATCTTTTTCTTTTTTCTTTTTTTCTTTCCTTTTCTTTTTTCTCTCTTTCCCTTTCTTTTCCCACTGCTTCAGGTCTTTCTGATTTGTTTAGAGTATATTTTCTGGGGACGTTGTTACCCTGCTAGCATTTTGTTCTCTCATTAATCTATTCTCCTCTGCACAAAATGACAAGACGGAAAAAATCACCTCAACAAAAAGAACAAGAGGTAGTACCGACTGCCAGGGACCTACTCAATACGGACATTAGTACGATGTCAGATCTAGAGTTCAGAATCATCACTTTAAAGATACTAGCTGGGCTTGAAAAAAACATGGAAGTTATTAGAGAAACCCTTTCTGGAGAAGTAAAAGAACTAAAATCGAACCAAGTAGAAATCAAAAAGGCTATTAATGAGGTGCAATCAAATATGGGGGCGCTAACTGCTAGGATAAATGAGGCAGAAGAAAGAATCAGTGAGATAGAAGACCAAATGATGGAAAATAAAGAAGCTGAGAAAAAGAGAGATAAACAACTACTGGATCACGAGGGCAGAATTCGAGAGATAAACGATACCATAAGACGAAACAACATTAGAATAATTGGGATCCCAGAAGAAGAAGAAAGAGAGAGAGGTGCAGAAGGTATAATGGAGCAAATTATAGCAGAAAACTTCCCTAATTTGGGGAAGGAAACAGGCATCAAAATCCAGGAAGCACAGAGAACCCCTCTCAAAATCAATAAAAATAGGTCAACACCCCGACATCTAATAGTAAAACTTACGAGTCTCAGAGACAAAGAGAAAATCCTGAAAGCAGCTCGGGAGAAGAGATCTGTAACCTACAATGGTAGAAACATTAGATTGGCAACAGACTTATCCACAGAGACCTGGCAGGCCAGAAAGGACTGGCAGGACATATTCAGAGCACTAAATGAGAAAAATATGCAGCCAAGAATACTATATCCAGCTAGGCTGTCATTGAAAATTGAAGGAGAGATAAAAAGCTTCCAGGACAAACAAAAACTAAAGGAATTTGCAAACACGAAACCAGCCCTACAACAAATATTGAAAGGGGTCCTCTAAGCAAAGAGAGAGCCTAAAAGCAACATAGATTAGAAAGGAACACAAACAATATACAGTAACAGTCACTTTACAGGCAATACAATGGCACTGAACTCCTATCTTTCAATAGTTACCCTGAATGTAAATGGGCTAAATGCCCCAATCAAAAGACACAGGCTATCAGATTGGATTAAAAAACAAGACCCATCGATATGCTGTCTGCAAGAGACTCATTTTAGACCCAAAGACACCCCCAGATTGAAAGTGAGGGGGTGGAAAACCATTTACCATGCTAATGGACACCAAAAGAAAGCTGGGGTGGCAATCCTTATATCAGACAAATTAGATTTTAAACCAAAGACTGTAATAAGAGATGAGGAAGGACACTATATCCTACTTAAAGGGTCTATCCAACAAGAAGATCTAACAATTGTAAATATCTATGCCCCTAACATGGGAGCAGCCAATTATATAAGGCAATTAATAACAAAAGCAAAGAAACACATCGACAACAATACAATAATAGTGGGGGACTTTAACACCCCCCTCACTGAAATGGACAGATCGTCTAAGCAAAAGATCAACAAGGAAATAAAGACTTTAAATGACACACTGGACCAAATGGACTTCACAGACATATTCAGAACATTCCATCCCAAAGCAACGGAATACACATTCTTCTCTAGTGCCCATGGAACATTCTCCAGAATAGATCACATCCTAGGTCATAAATCAGGTCTCAACCGGTACCAGAAGATTGGGATCATCCCCTGCCTATTTTCAGACCACAATGCTTTGAAACTAGAACTCAATCACAAGAGGAAAGTCAGAAAGAACTCAAATACATGGAGGCTAAAGAGCATCCTACTGAAGAATGAATGGGTCAACCAGGAAATTAAAGAAGAATTAAAAAAATTCATGGAAACCAATGAAAATGAAAACACAACTATTCAAAATCTTTGGGATACAGCAAAGGCAGTCCTAAGAGGAAAGTATATAGCAATCCAAGCCTTTCTCAAGAAACAAGAAAGGTCTCAAGTACACAACCTAACCCTACACCTAAAGGAGCTGGAGAAAGAACAGCAAATAAAGCCTAAACCCAGCAGGAGAAGAGAAATAATAAAGATCAGAGCAGAAATCAATGAAATAGAAACCAAAAGAACAGTAGAACAGATCAACGAAACTAGGAGCTGGTTCTTTGAAAGAATTAACAAGATTGATAAGCCCCTGGCCAGACTTATCAAAAAGAAAAGAGAAATGACCCAAATCAACAAAATCATGAATGAAAGAGGAGAAATCACAACCAACACCAAAGAAATACAAACAATTATAAGAACATATTATGAGCAACTCTATGCCAACAAATTAGATAACCTGGAAGTAATGGATGCATTCCTAGAGATGTATCAACTACCAAAACTGAACCAGGAAGAAATAGAACACCTGAACAGACCTATAACCACTAAGGAAATAGAAGCAGTCATCAAAAATCTCCCAAAACACAAAAGCCCAGGGCCAGATGGCTTCCCAGGGGAATTCTACCAAACATTTCAAGAAGAATTAATACCTATCCTTCTGAAACTGTTCCAAAAAATAGAAATGGAAGGAAAACTTCCAAACTCGTTTTATGAGGCCAGCATTACCTTGATCCCAAAACCAGACAAAGACCCCATCAAAAAGGAGAATTACAGACCAATATCCCTGATGAACATGGATGCAAAAATTCTCACCAAAATACTAGCCAATAGGATCCAACAGTACATTAAAAGGATTATTCACCACGACCAAGTCGGATTTATCCCTGGGCTGCAAGGTTGGTTCAACATCCGCAAATCAATCAACGTGATACAATACATTAACAAAAGAAAAAACAAGAATCACATGATCCTCTCAATAGATGCAGAAAAAGCATTTGACAAAGTACAGCATCCTTTCTTGATCAAAACTCTTCAGAGTATAGGGATAGAGGGTACATACCTCAATATCATAAAAGCCATCTATGAAAAACCTACAGCGAATATCATTCTCAATGGGGAAAAACTGAGAGCTTTCCCCCTAAGGTCAGGAACGCGGCAGGGATGTCCACTATCACCACTGCTATTCAACATAGTATTGGAAGTCCTAGCCACAGCAATCAGACAACAAAAAGAAATCAAAGGCATCCAAATTGGCAAAGAAGAAGTCAAACTCTCACTCTTTGCAGATGATATGATACTTTATGTGGAAAATCCCAAAGACTCCACCCCAAAACTGCTAGAACTCATACAGGAATTCAGTAAAGTGGCAGGATATAAAATCAATGCACAGAAGTCAGTGGCATTGCTATACACCAACAACAAGACAGAAGAAAGAGAAATTAAGGAGTCGATCCCATTTACAATTGCACCCAAAACCATAAGATACCTAGGAATAAATCTAACCAAAGAGGCAAAGGATCTGTACTCAGAAAACTATAAAATACTCATGAAAGAAATTGAGGAAGACACAAAGAAATGGAAAAACGTTCCATGCTCATGGATTGGAAGAACAAATATTGTGAAGATGTCAATCCTACCTAGAGCAATCTACACATTCAATGCAATCCCCATCAAAATACCATCCACTTTCTTCAAAGAAATGGAACAAATAATCCTAAAATTTGTATGGAACCAGAAAAGACCCCGCATAGCCAGAGGAATGTTGAAAAAGAAAAGCAAAGCTGGCGGCATCACAATTCCAGACTTCCAGCTCTACTACAAAGCTGTCATCATCAAGACAGTATGGTACTGGCACAAAAACAGACACATAGATCAATGGAACAGAATAGAGAGCCCAGAAATGGACCCTCAACTCTATGGTCAACTAATCTTTGACAAAGCAGGAAAGAATGTCCAATGGAAAAAAGACAGTCTCTTCAACAAATGGTGTTGGGAAAATTGGACAGCCACATGCAGAAGAATGAAACTGGACCATTTCCTTACACCGCACACAAAAATAGACTCCAAATGGTTGAAAGACCTCAATGTGAGACAGGAGTCCATCAAAATCCTAAAGGAGAACACAGGCAGCAACCTCTTCGACCTCAGCCACAGCAACTTCTTCCTAGAAACATCGCCAAAGGCAAGGGAAGCAAGGGCAAAAATGAACTATTGGGACTTCATCAAGATAAAAAGCTTTTGCAAAGCAAAGGAAACAGTCAACAAAACCAAAAGACAACTGACAGAATGGGAGAAGATATTTGCAAATGACATATCAGATAAAGGGCTAGTATCCAAAATCTATAAAGAACTCATCAAACTCAACACCCAAAGAACAAAGAATCCAATCAAGAAATGGGCAGAAGACATGAACAGACATTTTTCCAAAGAAGACATCCAAATGGCCAACAGACACATGAAAAAGTGTTCAATATCGCTCGGCATCAGGGAAATCCAAATCAAAACCTCAATGAGATACCACCTCACACCAGTCAGAATGGCTAAAATTAACAAGTCAGGAAATGACAGATGTTGGCGGGGATGCGGAGAAAGGGGAACCCTCCTACACTGTTGGTGGGAATGCAAGCTGGTGCAGCCACTCTGGAAAACAGTATGGAGGTTCCTCAAAAAGTTGAAAATAGAGCTACCATATGATCCAGCAATTGCACTACTGGGTATTTACCCCAAAGATACAAAAGTAGGGACCCAAAAGGCTACGTGCACCCCGATGTTTATAGCAGCAATGTCCACAATAGCCAAACTGTGGAAAGAGCCAAGATGTCCATCAACAGATGAATGGATAAAGAAGATGTGGTATATATATACAATGGAATATTATGCAGCCATCAAAAGGAATGAGATCTTGCCATTTGCAACGACGTGGATGGAACTGGAGGGTATTATGCTGAGCGAAATAAGTCAAACAGAGAAAGACATGTATCATATGACCTCACTGATATGAGGAATTCTTAATCTCAGGAAACAAACTGAGGGTTGCTGGAGTGGGGGGTGGGGTGGGAGGGATGGGGTGACTGGGTGATGGACACTGGGGAGGGTATGTGTTCTGGTAAGCGCTGTGAATTGTGCAAGACTGTTGAATCTCAGATCTGTACCTCTGAAACAAATAATGCAATATATGTTAAGAAAGAAAAAAAGAAGAAGAAGAATGTAGCAGGAGGGGAAGAATGAAGGGGGGGAAATCGGAGGGGGAGAAGAACCATGAGAGACGATGGACTCTGAAAAACAAACTGAGGGTTCTAGAGGGGAGGGGGTTGGGAGGATGGGTTAGCCTGGTGATGGGTATTGAGGAGGGCACGTTCTGCATGGAGCACTGGGTGTTGTGCACAGGCAATGAATCATGGAACACTATGTCTAAAACTAGTGATGTAATGTATGGGGATTAACATAACAATAAAAAAATTAAAAAAATAAATAAATAAATAAATAAAATAAAATACACTCTTTTGGCCACCACCCACCCTGTTCTGTCAATGGTGACCACCATCACACTCTAGTACTGTATAACTTTCTTACATATTTTGACAAGAATAGCATATTGTATGTCAGATTGGCTCTGCAATATCCATTTTTTCTAATTCAAGTAGGGATTGAGATTTGTTTTAAGTCAATACATAAAGATCTAACTTATTCTTTTCTAAACATTATATATTGTTCCACTGCACTATTTCCAATATAATAATTTAATTACCAATTTTTCTATTAGACATTTAGATTGTTTTCTATTTTGTTCCACTATAAACAAAGCTGAAATACGTAGGTATATGATTGCCAGTCATGAAGCCTTTAAAATGCTTACCAACTATTTGTATTTCTCTATGGCCAAATATGCATTCCCAGACTGTTGCTCCTTTGATTTGGTTGTTTGATTTTTCCTTACTGAGTTATAGGTGTTCTATACATAATGTGGGAAATAAAGCATTATTTTTTTCTTTTTATGTTACAAATTCCTTTTCACAAACTGTTTTTTAGTTTTTTTAATTTAGATTTTTTTATTGTTATGTTAATCACCATACATTACATCATTGGTTTTTGATGTAGTGTTCCATGATTCATTGTTTGTGTATGACACCCAGTGCTCCATTTAAAATGTTTAATTTCGATGTCTTTGAAGTTATCCAAAAAAAACCTATTTTCTAAAAATCAATGTTATTGTCTTCTCTTTTTCATGTTTTATTAATAACATCTTTCTACTTTCTTGGAAAAAAAAAAAAAACCCGTTTCAGTCCCTGAAATGTGTGTTTCTCACTGAATCCCAATTCTTCACACTTGTTTTAGGATATGATTTAACATGAAATGTGAAATATTTACTTTGTGACACCCGGGTTTGGTCTGTACACGGATTCCGTGGTGCTAATCCCCTTGGAGGGCTGCAATTAAAGACTGGAGCTGGCAAGAAGCACCTCCCTCCCTGGAGAACTGCAGCCCTGTCTCAGCGAAACTTCCTGGGGGAGGTGGGGAGAGTGAGCAGAAACGCAGCCATATCCACACCGGCCCCCACCCCACTGCCCCAGCCACAGCCCTGAGGACCATGCAGGAGGCCAATCTCATCCCCTGTCCTCTCTGAGAAGCAAACAGCATAGCACTATGCATTTTCCCCATCTTTCTCTCTTTTTCTGAGAGGCAACAGTGATTAAGAATGCACAATTTAGACTCCTAGGTTAGGTTCGAATCCTGTTTCCATCATTTTCCGTAATGCCTTAGACGGATCATTTTAAAGTTTCAGTAGATTCTGTTTCCTTCACCCGCCCCATAGAGTCTTGTAAAAATTAAAGAAGGCAATTTGTGTAAAGCACCCAGACAGTGATGGCAGGTAAGAAGCGATCAGTTGATGGCCGCTGTTGAAATCATTGTATTGTGCTGACCCTATAGAATTCTTATAAAGATTAACCAAAATAATGGGTACTGTTGTGGTTGTTATAAAAGATAGAAATTACTCATTTTACAGGTTAAAAAACAAAAATGGTAAACGTTTACATCACTTCCATATACACACCAACGAGGGAAGTTGAACCCCAGCTTCACCATCCACCATGCTCTAGGGGAGCTCCCACAGAGAAACCCCACGGTGATGGCGGGGGCGGGAGGAGCAGTGACTCTTCTCATTAGCTCTGTGGACAGTGTGCCCGGCCACCCTGAGGCTCATACTTGCTTCTCCTGTGAAATACTGACTTCGTGACGCTCAGTTTGGTCTGTATCTCAATTCCGTGCACTGCAAAATAAGGCAGACCTGGAAAACACATCACCATTGGGATCGGGATACAGGTTGGACATCACTGCCTCGCACTGTGCTGGGGACTCCATTCACGGGCTGTGGGATACAATATACTGTGAATGATGCTCCCTGTAGTTGTGCAAACTGGGGGCTAAGGGAAAGAAAATGCAAGAGGAATGACTCTCTTCCTACTCGTTCCCAACCATCCTTGTGAGCCAAGAGCACCTGAACTGGAGATGAATAAGGCAGTGATCGCAGAAACAGGAAGAGTCAAGAGCCTTTTATGAATAAGAAGAGTTAATATTCTGTTCTTACATTGCAATACCCAGCAGTGGGTGAGGCAACCCCCCTCCAGTGGCACCAAACCTACCTCTGTCCCTGAGTAGAGGGTACTGTGCTACGTGGAGGGATCAGGGCATGGGTGTGCTGGTAAATGTCTAACAACTTGCTTTCTGGGAAATAAAAGCCTTGATAGGTAGTATTTCCCAATTCCCATGGTGTAAATACTTTCATTATGGTCATTTCCAAGCTATCAACATGACCCCACTGAAGCAGAGCTGGGAAGGGATGCACATCATTAGGGTCACGGCTGAAAAGAGCATAGAGACAATGGGGGAAAGACAACAAATACAGGAGCCACACAGACAAGAATTCAGCAAAATTAAAATCTGAAGAGAGGGTGACCAGGAAAAATGGAAGTCACGCTCAGGAATTTCTACATATATTTGAAAGGATGCCGATTTTCCTGCTGTGTATATGTGTACACAAGATGACCCCAGTGAGTTAAAATGTGGAGATATTCAGAGTCACCTAAACAATGCAAAGAGATGGAATATAAGAAAGCCAAAATCTCAGCCAAAAGCATACATGACAGGCTGAGGAGAAAAGTCTAAAACATTAACTGATTTATGAATATCAGCAAAATACTATAAGAAAATAAAAATAGATAAGATTTTCTGAGCTTAAGATTAGAGCACACAAACCCAAACTCTATTCATGGCTTCATTTGTTTCTTATGTACCTGTATAACTTGATCCTCGGCTCCCAATTGTTCTTGCCTCAGTTTCTTCCTCTATGAAATGAGTATGTTGGTCACAAACACAGTGCTGTAAAACTACCTGCTAAAATAAATAACAGACCACCGAAACTTCACTGAGAGCATTTCTCCACTTACATCTAAGATTGCTACAGCTCAGAATTCAGAAATAGCTTTCATTTCAGAATGATCAATTCCAAAATCCCTAAAACTAAACATCAACAACAACAACAACAACAAAACACTGAAAACTAATTTTAAAGAATGCCACTTGCAGGTAATATCTTCTTCTTACAATAAATGGTTTTTTCAGACATCTCCCATCAATAACTAGAAAATGTGGACAAAATATGAGACACATCTGTTCAAAAATATCAGAGGACAACCAAAGCTGTAAGGACTTGAAAGACCAAGATCCTTCAAGAGAATGGAAGTCACTTTTCCCTGCAGGTACTTTTACTCAAAAGTAGCAGGAGAGAGGCTGAGAGGCAGAGCATAGATTTCAGAAGTATCACAGAGCTGGGGAGACAGAGATTGGACCCCAAGGAGGGTCTTACTAAATCTTGAGGCTTCCAATTATGACCCCTAAAAGGTTACTCCTTGTAGAATACATGTTTTTCTATGTAGGAGTATGTAGAAATATATAAGCCCTTATAAAAACCTAAGCTGAGTTTGAATCAGCTTAAGCTCTGATTATATTGAAATGATCAGTCCCTATACTTACTGCCTGCAAGACACTAAAGGAAATTCTCTTGGAAGAAAGATAAAGTCATTCAAGTCTCAAATAATCTCCAAAACATTTATACACAATTTTTATCATTCAATCAAAAATTACTAGGAAAATTCAATCAATGAAAGGGCAAGGAAAGGCGAGAACCAGTGTGGCACAACACCCACTACCTAACTAGCTAAGAGTGCACCCTGCTCCTGAGTGCTCCTGTGGACACACCCCCTCCAGACCTGGAGCAGAGGTCCCCACCCACAATAGACCTTGCCAACCCTGCCCCCACATTCTCCTGCAGTTTGATGCTACTGCATCTCTGGCAAACACCTGGTCTAACTCAAGCCCAAGGCAACCCCAGACCAGCCCACTAAAACACAAGGACCAAACCCTTCCCACAACACACAAGGAGAGTCACTGCAGACGACTGGACTGAGGGCAAAAGGGGCTCAGCCACAACAGCAGGGCACACACAACACACATAGGAGACACCCCTGAAGTGCCAGGTTCTGGTGAACAGGGGACATTGCACTGCAGAGCACTACAGGAACTCTTCTTCATAAGGCCACTACTTTCAAGAGCAGGAGAGGAAGCTGACTTTCCTAACACACAGAAACAGACACAGAGTTACACAAAATGAGGAGACAGAGGAATATGTCCCAAGTGAAAGAACAGGACAAAATCACAGCAAGAAACCAAAGCAAAGCAGAGATAAGTAACATGCCTTATAGAGAATTTAAAGCAATGGTCATGGGGTGCCTGGGTGGCTCAGTCACTTAGGCATTCAGCTCTAGATTTTGGCTCAGGTCATGATCTCAGGGTGGTTAAACTGAGCCCCACATCAGGCTCCACACTGGGCGTGGAGCCTGCTTAAGATTCTCTCTCTCCCTCTCCCTCTGCCCCTCCTCACCCTGCTCCCCACCCCCCACTCATGCACTCTCCCTCTCTCTAAAAATAAAATAAATAAAGTAATGGTCATAAAGATACTCACTGGGCTTGAGAAAAGAGTGGAGGATCTCAATGAGACCCTTAACAAAGAGACAGAAAACATAAAAAGGAACTATTCAGAGATGACGAACTCAATAACTAAAATTAAAAATACACTAGGTGGAATAAATAATAGACTAGAGGAAGCAAAAGAATGAATCAGGGACCTCAAGGACAGAGTAATAGAAAGCAATCAAGCTAAACAGGAGAGAGAAAAAATAATAATAATACATGAAAATACACTTAGGGAACTCAGCAACATTATCAAGTGCAATAACATTCACACTATAGGAATCCCAGAAGGAGAAGAGAGAGAAAAGGGGGCAGAAAATTTATTTGAAGAAATAATAGCTGAAAACTTCCTGAATCTGGGGAAGGAAAAAGAAATCCAGATCTAGGAGGCACAGAGATCCCCTAACAAAATCGACACAAGGAGGTCCACATCAAGACACAGAGTAATTAAAATGGCAAAAAGTAGTGATAAAGAGAGAATTTTAAAAGCAGCAAGAGAAAGGAAAACAGTTATATACAAGGGAAACCCCAGAAGGCTATCAGCTGATTTTTCAGCAGAAACTTTGTAGGCCAGAAGAAAGCGGCATGATACATTCAAAGTGCTGAAAGAAAAAAAACCTGCAGCCAAGAATACACTATCCAACAAGGTTATTGTTCAGAATAGAAGGAAAGATAAAGAGTTTCCCAGACAAATGAAAGTTAAAGGAGTTCATGACCACTAAAGCTTTAAAACCCATAATAGATATTCAAAAACTAAAGAGAAAGGAATCCAAGTGTATCACTAAAGAAAGCCAACCAACCATGAGAGAAGAGAGCAAAAGAAGAAAGGAACAGAGAAGAACTACAGAAACAACCATAAAACAAGTAATAAAATGGCAATAAGTATAAACCTATCAATAATCAAATGTAATGAACTAAATGCTCCAATCATCAGTAGATGAATGGATAAAGATGTGGTATATCTATATAGTGGAATATTACTCAGCCATAAAAAAGGATGAAATCTTGCCATTAGATCCATCCAACACGGATCCATCCAACATGGATGGATCTAATGTATAATGCTAAGTGCAACAAGTCAAAGACAAATACCACATGATTTCACTTATATGTAGAATTTAAGAAACAACACAAAAAGGAAAAAAAGGGACAAACCAAAAGCAGACTCTTAACTATAGAGAACAAACTGTTGCTTGCCAGACGGGAGGTGGGTGGGAGATGGTGAAATAGGTGAAGGGGGTTAAGAGGACACTTAACATGATGAGCATTGAATAATGTACAGAATTATTGAATCATTATATTGTACACCTGAAACTAATATAACACTATATATTACACTACAGAATTAAAATTTTTTTTTAAAAGGACTAGGAAAGACAAAAAACAAAAGAAACAAAAGGAAAAAACAGAAACAAGCCCACAAAGATTAAGATATTGAAATTATATGACACAAATGTGAAAATAACTATGATGAACATGCTCATGAAAATATGGACAATTTCAGCTAAGAACTAGAAATTTAAAAAAGGAACAAATGGATATTTTGAACAAGATAACAAAATCATCAAAATTAAGAACTCAGTGGATGAGTTTAATAGCAAATTCAAAATGGTAGAAGAGTGACTGAGTCAGATGGAAGGTAGTTAATAAGAAAATATTCAGAATGAAGGACAGAGAGCCAAAAGAATGGGAAATAGCAAAATACACCATAAGAGATATGGGGCAGCAAGAAATGTCTAATATTTGTAACTGAAGTCTCAGAGAAGAGTGAGATAATCGAGTGTGAGATGAATTTGTGTCATGCCAACTTAGCCAAGATGGAACTACTTTTGCTAGAATTTCCTTCCCTGCATAAAGGGGATTAGTATGAGTTACAAGAATCTTGTGCAAGATTCAGAAGACAGAAGTCAATTAGCAGTCCTATGCCTTTTTCATTCAGAAGGTCATAGCAGGGCACAAGGTGCTATTACAGTCCACATACCTTATCATTTTCCTCCTGACTCAAACTTTATAGATTTGGGACATTAGCCAGCTCATATCAGATTTCCTTCTTTAGGCTCTTCAACTCCTGGGCCAGGCACATGTTTAGCTCCATGTCAAAAGATGCCAAATCCTTCTACAGGACACCCCATCATCAAAGTTGGAGTCTTGGAGGTAGTGAAGGACTGATATGGGTTCCAGTACATTCTTGTGGGTTCCCTATCTTCTCTTACTATCTACCTTTTGACTTCAGACTATGGTACCAGAAACAGGAGAAATACCTTCCCCTAGACTATTGAACAAGCTTGGGTAATTTCATAAGGTCAAATCCCTATAATAAATCTGTGTGTGTGTGTGTGTGTGTGTGTTCACGTGCATGTCTGTACATACGTCTTCTAGTGGTTCTATTTTTGTGATTAAACTTTAATGCAGGATAGAAACAGTATTTAAAGAGGTGATGGCTGAATTTTTTTAAAACTGATAAAAGACATCAAAACACAGATTCAACATTACATTGTACAACTGAAATTAATATAATGTTATATGTAAATTATACTTCCATTGGGGAAAAAAACATTCAAGAATCATGAGAGACTTAATCCCCAAGTATGATAATTATAAAGCACACAGCACATGCTGGGAAGCAAAAGCAAACAGTAAATCTTAAAAAGCAACAGAATACCACCAAATGTTGGGAAGGTTGTGAAGCAATTAGGAACTCTAATTCATTGCAGGTGAGAATACAAAAATGGTACAGCCAACATGGAAGACAGTTTGGCAATTTCTTACAAAACTAAACATTTTTTTACCATCCAATCCAGCAATCATGCTCCTTATTTACCTAAGTGAAGTGAAACATTATTTCTACACAAAAACCTACCCACAGATGTTTATGGCAGCTTTATTTATAATTGCCAAAACTAGGAAGCAACTGAGATGTCCTTCAACCGGTGAATGAATAAATAAACTGCTAATTCAGACAATGGAATATCATTCACTGCTAAAAATAATGAACTATCAAGCCAGAAAAGACATGGAGGAACACTAAATGTATATTACTAAGTGAAGGAAGCCAGTCTGAAAAGGCTACATACTATATGATTCCAACTATATGACAGTCTAGAAAAGGCAAAACTATGGAGACAGTTTAAAAAAAGATTGATGGTTGCTAGGGATTGGGGCAAGAAAGGGATGAACTGGAGGAGTACAGAAGGTTTTTAGGGCAGTGACACAATTTTGTATGATACTACAATGTTGGATACATGTCATTACACATTTGTTAAAACCTACACAACCCACAGAATGAACCACACCAAGAGTGAACCCTTACATAAACTATAATGATGTGTCAAGGTAGGTTCATCAGTCATAACAAATGTACTGCTTACATGCAGAATGCTGACAGTAGGGAAGGTTATGTGGTGGGGGTTGCAAGCAGGTGGTATATGGGAACTCTGCTTTCTGCTCAATTTTGCTATAAACCTAACACTGCTCTAAAAAATAAAAGCTTTAAAAAGAAAAGAAGAAAGACATATTACCATCAAAGGAGCAACAGTAAGACTGACAACAGACTTTTTGATAGAAACAATGGAATACAGCAGACAGCAAAACAATATTTTCAAAGGACTGAAAGAACATACCTGCCCATCTCTAGAATTAGACGTTGTACCCAACAAAACTGTCCTTCAGAACCTGAAGGCAAGCTGCTTAGGGACGTAGAAAGCTGAAAAGAGCATTGCTCCCACGCTAAAATGAAAACTGCTGGACAGTGTGAAAGTTGCTTACTTTCTAACAACCATCAGAGAATTCAGGTTGCAGAGTAACCAGGGGGCCCAAAATCTAAAGAGATACGGACAACTTCGGTGAAATCGTGCTGGTTTGCGTGCGGTAGACGCAAGTGTTTGTTAGTGAGAAGAATTCAGCTAGGGTAGATGATGACTTGCTGCGGGCACAGTAGATGCCCCGGCAAGGGCATCAAGCCCCTACCAACCAAAGAAATTGGAGCCAACACCCTCTTCAGGTGCTTTGTGCATGGACACTGCCAGAAACTCCCAGAAATTGCAAGAGTCCTATGAAAGTGTTCCTTGAGGTGTAGACCTGGAGTAGAGAAGAGCAGGTGCAATGAGAGAGATACAAACTCCACCTGCATTGTTTTCCTCTCTCTCGCCTAAGAAACAAAAGCCTATAGAAGGAAGGGCAACAAAACCTGTTGCCCTTAGGATGCTAGTGAAAACACACTGCAGTTTAAAGAAGGGAACTAGGAAAAAAAAAAAAAAAAAACTATTCCTGTGGGAAGAGCAGGGCATGAATACGTGCGGGGCTTCCCGGAAATATCGTTAGAGGCTGCTATAGAAACAACTCACTGGCACATGCTCTCTCTCTCTTTCTCTCTTTTTCTAGGTATGTAACATGAACTCATTCCAATTATTTTTCCAGTTTTACCGACATATCATTAACAAATAAAAAATTATATATATGTAAGGTGTACAATGTAATGATTTGACATAATTATTATGAAATGATTACCATACTCAATCTAATTGACAGGATAGTAGGGTACCGAAAAAGCAACACCTCTGAGACACAGGGACAACCCAACACCTGCCTAAGACTGAGGTTTAATCAGAACAACAGAGAACCCCTGTCCCATTACCTCACCACCACAAGGATAACTAGCACTAAATAACAAAGAATGGTGTAGGACAGCTGGGAGGGAGAGAGAAGATGGACAGAGCATAGAAATGGACCTCTGAGGTAGAGCACCAGAGGAAGACATAAAAATGAGGAGGGAACATACGCTGAAGAAAAAACCCTTGGGCAAATCTGCCCCCACCCTAAACACTAGATGTCATTAGGGAAATTTGAACCCTATAGTGTACTGCGGGTATGTAGCAACAGCAAACCTCCAACGCAGCCCCATTCCTAGCTAGCTCAATGCAAGTCCCTTCACTAAAGACTTAGCAGAGGGAAAAGTGCACATTCCAGGCAAAAGAAGAAATAAAGAAAAAGTTATTGACTCTACTCTCTACAGCCTATGCAAGATATATGGCTTTCAACAAAAAATAATGAGGCTTATGAAAAGGCACGAAAAAAGATGACACACTGAAAGAGGCATAGCAATGATCAAAACCATACTCAGCTATGACACAGATGTTGGAACTACCTAATAAGAACTATCTACTAAAATTATTCTAAATAACTATGATTAATAAGTTACAGGCTGTAATGGAGAAAGTAGAAACCAGGCAAGATCAGATGGGGCAATTTCAGCAGAGGGACTCAGACTCTAAGAAAGCAGTAAATGCAAGTGCTAAAAATTAAAAAGAAAAAGAAAAACCTAACAGAGAAGAAGGTCTTCAATGAACTCAGCAGTAGATTTGAGCCCACTGAGGAATGAAACAGTAGTGCAACCGAAAACACGTGTGAACAAACACATACCTTCACAGATCATACCTAAACTGCTGGAAACAAAAGACAATGAGGAAATCTTAAAGTCAGCCAGAAAAATAACACACGTCACATACAGAGGAACAAAATAAGAATTAAGCAGATGATTCTTTTCCCCGAACTCATGCAAGCTAGAAGGTAATAGAGTGATATCTTGAGTGAGGATAGAAAACAAAGCTGTCAACCAGATACTCTCTGCAACAAATTAAAAATGAAGGAGAAATAAAGACTTTCTCAAATATTGAAAGAATTCGTGGCCAGCAGATGTGCGTGAGAAGAAATGTTAAGTGGCATTACTCAGGCAAAAAAAAAAAAATATATATATATATATAATACCAAACAGAAACACAGATCTACACAAAGAAATGAAGAATGTTAGAAATGGAATAAATGAAGGTTTTAAACAAAGTGTTTTGGGGCACCTGGGTGGCTCAGTCGTTAAGCATCTGACTTCGGCTCAGGTTATGATCCCAGGGTCCTGGGATCAAGCCCCGCATCGGGCTCCCCGCTCAGTGGGGAGTCTGCTTCTCCCTCTACCCCTCCCACCTGCCCCCCCATGCCCACGCTCACTCTCACTCTCTCTAGCAAAAATAAATAAAACATTTTTTATAAAAAAAATAACCGACAACCTAAAGGAAAAATAGTAGCTGTATAATGTGTGTTTTATCACATGTAAGAAAGAGAAAATATGACAATAGCAGAAACGATGGAAGGAGGAATTGAGAATGTACTGTTCAACTTACGTACACTACGTGTGAAGTGGTATGACATTATTTGAATGTAGACTCTTACTAATTAAGATATAAATTGTAAGCCCTAGAGTGATCACTAAAATAAATTTTAAGTTGTACTAATAACATCAGTAGAGAACAATAGGAATTTGTAAATGTTCACTAAACTTAAGAGAAGGCAGGAGAAAAAGGTCTAAAGACAAAGATGGAACAAAGAGAAAATGGCCAACAAGGTGACAGATTGTAATCCAACCCTACTGGTGATGACGTTAAATGTGAACAGCCTAACCGTGCCAATTAAAAGACAGAAGTTGGCAAATTAGATTAAAAAGCAAGATCTAACTATATGCTGTCTGCAAGAAACCTCCTTTAAATATAAAGACAAAAATAGATACAAAGTAAAAGAAATGAAATGAAAAAAATAAATACAGGGCAAACACTTAACCAAGAGGGTGTTTGAGGTGGCTATGTCAATGTCAGACAGAAAGGACTTCAGGACAAGGTATGTTATTGGAGATAAAGGAGGAACACTGTGTGATGATAAAGGGGTCAATTCTCCAAGAAGACAAAACAACCCTAAGTGTGTATGCTCCTAACAACACAGCTTCAAATTACATGAAACCATAACCAATAGAATCAAAAGAAACAGACAAATCCAAATCATAGTTGGAGACTTCAGTACTCCTCTCTCAGTAATCACGGGGACAAGTAAACAGGTCAGTAAGAATGCAGAAGACCTGAACAACACTCAATCGAATCGACCTAATTGACATTTACAGAACACTGTTTGCAAGTACACGTGCAATATTTGTCAAGAGAGACCATATTCAGATCATAAAACAAACCTTAACAAATTTTAAATGGTAGAAATCAGACAAAGTATGTTCTCAGACCATAAATGGAATTAAGCCAGAAATCAATAATGGAACGATATCTGGAAAATCCCCAAATATTTGAAAGATGGTAGTATGATTCTAAATTATCCATGAGCCAAAGAGGAAGTCTTAGAGAAAACTAGAAAATATTTTGAATTGAATGAAAATGAAAATACAGCATATCAAAATTTGTGAGATGCAACTAAAGCTGTGTCTAGAGAGAAATTTATGGCATTACATGTTCATATTAGAAAAGAGGAAAGGTCTCAAATCCGTAATCTAAGTTTAAACTTTATTAAGCTAGAAAATAGTAAATTAAACCCAACACAAGCAGAAGGAAGGAAATAAAGAGCAGAAATCAATGAAATCGAAAACAGAAAAATGAAGGCATAGTAAAGACATTTTCAGAAAAACAGAATTTGACAAAATTCATCATCACCAGACCGACCCTAAAGGAAATTACTAAAACAAGTTTTCAGGTAAACAATGAAATCAGAGATACAGTGTATTCGTTTCCTGTCCCTGCTATAATAATCTACCACAAGCATAGGGGTACAAAACCATCTAAATGTACTATTGCATAGTTTAGGACACTGGCAGTCCAAAATGGTCTCACGGGTCACAGGGCTAAACCCAAGGGGCAGGAGGGGACTCTGGGGAGAACCCATTTCCTAGCCCTTCCAGCTTCTAGATCTCATGCCTTCCCTGGATCCTGGCCCCGTCCCTCTACGTTCAAAGCCAGCTCTTTGGACAGAGTCTTTCTCACACTGCCAATTCTCTGATGCTCCCTCTTCTGCCCCCCTCTTCCACATTTAAGGAGTCTTATGATTCCACTTCCCAGTGAGGTAATCCAGGATAATCTCCTGATTTTAAAATCAACTGACTAGCAACCTTAATGCTCCTTTGTCAAAGAACCTAACAGAGTCATGGTTCCCAGAGATTAGGATGTAGACATCTTTGAGTGCAGGGGGCATTATTCTGTCTACCACGTGCCGAAAGAAATGAAGGACAAGACAAAGGATGACTATAAGGGTAAACCTAAAGGACTACTGCCTGTTAAAACAGTAATGACAATGATATTTAGTGGGGTTTAAAATATCTAGAGAAATAAGGTACATGAAAAAAATAGCACAATAGGCAGGATCAGAGATAAATGGAATTAAACTTTTTAAGTCCTGTGCATCGTCCAGGAAGAGACAGAAGTATGACTTTATGTTAGATTTTAATAAGGTGGTGCTGCTGTAATCTCCAGGCCCTGGGGTCGCCAGTATAAGAACGTTTAATGTAACAACTGACAGAGACGGGGACATGGAATCATTTTTAAATAGTTAATAATCCAAAGAACCGGCAAGAATGGAAATAAAAAGAAACAGAACAAATGGGACAAACAGAAAACAAACTGTAAGATGATAGAGTTAGCTTCCAGCATTGCCATTTGAGAGATCTATGGCCAGAAAATTTACGTTCATTCCCCACAAGCCCAGGGCTTCTTAGCTGTAGAGAGCAGAGAGCAGCCCTGAATCCCCATCTCTCTCAGCCGAACCCCAGGGCGCCCAGGCCGAGCCACCCCGAGGGTGTTCCCTTCCCTCACCTGGGCCTAGTCTGAGGGCTCTCGGAGACCAGACCTCCTGCCTCTAAAGCAGCCCACATCTTTCTGGGAATGTTTCGGCTCGCTGAAAAGTTCTTTGTTTCTATAATTGCATTCGGTGGTCATGTACCACAATGTCAAGTAAGATTTACTTACATTTGAAATGACCACGAGCGAATGTCTGTACCCGAGTCCTGTTCTGGCAGCAGGCGAGCACGCGGCTGCTCCTGGAACAGCAGTAAGGTGCAGGAACCGCATTCACAGCGCAGGGAATTAACACACCCCAAGTGAAGGCACTGTTCCCGGGCACAGCAGAATCCGCTCCGCACTCAGGAGCCTCCCACGCACAGCCCTGAATACTTGCATTAGTAGCAATTAATCTAAGGTGATACAAACTCTGAGCAGCCCTGAATTTGCTCTCAGGGATGAGAGGAAGTGGGGAACGGAGGAAGGAGAAAGAAAAAAAAAATTGGTTTTGTCCGCTAAACGGAAACATCTCTAGGAGAGGCCGGTGCGTCATGACTTTGCTAAAAAGGAGTGACCAACACATACTCGTGCTTCAGTTGAATATTTTACTTTCACCATCTAAAGTCCAACAACAAATAGATAAAAGGTGGGGACAGCAAACGGTTTAAAAACCAGGTGAGTGGGCGCCTGGGTGGCTCAGTCGTTGAGCATCGGCCTTCGGCTCAGGTCATGATCCCAGCCTCCTGGGATCGAGCCCGCATCCGGCTCCCTGCTCGGCGGGAAGCCTGCTTCTCCCTCTCCTTCTCCCCCTGCTTGTCTCTCTCTGTCAAATAAATAAATAAAATCTTTAAAAAAAAAAAAAAAAAAAGGCGAATGACGTGAACAGGACTCCCCAACAGGCCGCCTGGCCGGGGCTTACTCGATTGCAGCTGTAGTGAAAATCAGGTAGCATCTAAAAATCCCAATATTTGACTTTTGTCTCTCAAATGTATCCAAAGAGGGGAATATACTGGGCAGGGGGGCCATGGCAGGTGGCAATGAAGGTATGGTGCAATAAATCTATTTTTTATCACAGTTTGCTTGATTTTTTTGTTTTTCAAGGGTTTTCGTACTCCCACCAAAAGGAATCATTACACAGTAATAGCAGAGGACTTCAAGGTTTTTTCAAGGACCTCCAATAACATCAAATATTTGCATATTTTAGGCTACTCAGGATAACAAGAAATGATTAACCTCTGATGATAGGCATTTTAGGCCCATTTGCAGCCTATGGAGCTTGAGTGTTATTTGACAATAAGCCTTTTTTTTTTTAGGAGGGAGGGGCAGAGGGAGAGAGAGAAAATCTTAAGCAGGCTCCACATGTGTAACGTGACACAGGGCTCGATCTCACAACCCTGACATCATGACATGAGCTGAAACCAAGAGTCAGACATTTAACCAATTAAGCCACCCAGGCGCCCCTGTGATAAGCCATTTTAAATCCCACTGTATAAATTGAAAAATAAACATGTCCATTTTTTTGCCATAACCTCACCTCAAGTGACTGCCCAGCTATGAATCTGTTAGTTCTCAACCTTTAAAAATTCACTAATTTCCCTGGTTTCAGAGAAATGTTAATATGGATCAGAATCACCTGTGAGATTGTATAAAATGAAGATTCCTAGGCTTTCCGCCCCAAAAACCTGATTCATTAGGTCAGGGATGGAGCCCAGAAATCCGAATTTTGCACAGCCTCTGTAGGTAATTCCATGCAGGTGGCCCATAGATCTGAAACACTCAGCAAGGTGGTGTTTGATGTTTATTCCAGCTCTAACGTTATATCATAATGCCATTTACAAGTGAGGCTACAGCTAGAACTGGTATCATGAAACTGATATTGCTATCAACACAAGTCAGAACAAAACATCTATGAAGAAACAAAAATTTTAGGGAAAGAACTTTGGGTCCATAGCAAATATTGATTAATTTTTCAGCACTTTACATTGAAACAACTAGACAACTTAAAAACACATTATTTTTTAAGTGTCTTCATATTCAATCTTTAAAGTGAAACATTTACTTTTAAACAGAAAATCTGCATTTAACCATCGGGATGAAAAATAACATTCTTTGCACAGTTGTTTTCCTGAGAAATGTGCTTTTTATATTAAATGCATTTTTACATTAGATATTTAACATAGAATAAAGACCAGAATCAATCTTTAAAGTATGTGGGAGATAGTGTGGCTTAAGAGCACCAGGAATCTTTCTAATCATCACCAAATCCCAGCTAGCAACCCCCCCAAATTAACCTTCCCCCAGCCTAGCTGAAACCTGAAATTCTCCAATGACAGTTTTATTCCTTTGTTTTTAACTCATGCTCATGACTCATGCCTCCAGCAGATTTGTAAATATCCACGAGGAGATAATCCACTACACCCGGGGCGGAGCTAACTAGCTCCAAACAGTGGTCCCTCTAGCCCCGTCCATGTGGACATTGGTCATTGATCCTGGAGCTCTTCCCTCTGAGCCAAGATGAGGCTACAAAAGCTTCTTCAGGTTAGTACTCAGGCAGCTACTCCCGTTTGACTGGAGTTGCCCTCAATCTTATCTGTCACTTACAATATTCGTTCAATAAACCTTTACTGCACTACACTCTGTGCCAGGCAGGATGCCCAGATGATCCACTAAAGGCATCAAAGACAAACTTCATCCTAATACTTCACAATTTTGCCAAGAGTTGGCCATAGGAGAGACAAAGATTGTTCCCATTGATAGGAAAATGGATACATAGATTGTACAATATCCAGAGTAGAATAATACCCAGCAGTAAAAATTAACTACGGCTACATGCTACAACATCCATGAATCTTAGAACACAAAAGATTAAGACAAAAAAGAAAAGGGGGAGAAAAAGGTTAGTCACAGAAGACTATGAGGAATGTAGAGGGATGAATGGGAGAAGGGCACAGAAGTGGACAAAAGATACTATCAGTGTTCTATTTATTGGGTTACGTGGTGGATCCTTAGGTAGCTGTATATTATACTATGATAAAAATAACATCTATGCATGGATTAATAATGAGACTGTGGCATGAAACAAGGATTATGGTTAATCCAATTATGTGCACTGGGATCCAACGGAAGGAGAAAGGACACGTTTTAGCAATTTTGTCAAGAAAGCCAGACTAGGGATCATGAAAGCTACTGTCTACAGGTTCCTTGCACCGATCTCAGGAATCTGCTTCCCCACAAGAATTCTGCAAGGATAGAAAGCCACCTAGACAAGAGGCATTGCAGAAAGGGTAATGAAGTTCCACTGACTGGTTTGGGAAAAAAAAAAAAAAAAAATCTAGAAGCCAAAGAGCCTTCAGCCATTTCAACAAATCAATTCAGGTTATTCTTATTTTCTTTACTTTCGAAGGGAAGTTTTGGAATACCCGAAGGAGCACTTTAGTTCTGAAATTGTTGGAGTAAATAAAAGAAATGTTACATAACTCATTTCTAAAAGAACAAGAGAACTATATTAACAGATTGACAGTATTCATAGGTTAATTAGGAAATCTGTTGGTGCTGTTAAGAAACTTGGCATATTTTAATTTAGATTGACGTTCCTCAAGATATAGGTATAAGTGATGTTCATTCAACAATAGTGAGATGTCACACAGTCTGTGAGAGACTGATGTCTGGAGAGTGCTTACAGTTGAGCAGGACGTAAAATGTGTTCTGGATCACTACGGATGTTTTCTCACCAAGCTTGGGTCTTTGAAAGTATTCAGGATGTGAAATTGATGTGCCCTTGAGAAGAATCAAAAGAAAGGAGTTAAAAGAAAAAGGGCTATTGAGCTGATTGGAAACTGCTTACAAAGGAAGACGTCACCAGTGTCTTCTTATGGCCAACATTTTAAACATGGCCACCACAGCTGTGAGGGGAGGTTAGGAAAGCCCTCTTCATTATTTAGGACATTATCTATTGAACTGAATCTGAAAGACTCGGACGAGGGAATAAATCGTTGGCCGGAGCACTGAGAACATTTCTATACAGTCACCTGGAAACCAAGAGATGGCTTTCAGAAATGGTTGCCTCCCAGAGGTTATACCTCATCACCTCATTTAGTCCTCACAACAACCGTATGCGATGAAAACTCTTCCCACCCACAATTTCAGACAACTGTTAAGAGATTACGTAAAAAATCCATGGAGCTAGAGAGCAGCACAGCTAACCCGGGAGCCAGATCTCCCTGACCCCAAAGCCCGGTGCCCCATTACCAGGCTGAGAGAGGTGCAGACTAAAGGGCAGCCGTCGGAGGACTCCTGATTGGGTGGTGCCCCTGCAGTGGGGGAGGGGAGCCCTGGACGGATGGTCAGCATGCAGACTTCTACTGGATTCCTTGTTTGCACAGTGGCCCTGCCTTCAGCTGAGGCTGGCATCCCCAAGTCTAAGGTCTCTGCTTTGCCTCTCAGCCCTAGCACTCGCCTCCTGCTCAGGAGTGAGGCAGACTCACTCCCCTGGGGGAAAAGAGAAGGGGCCTCCATGGGTCAGGAGGGTGCTCACTGCTACTGAGAAAGACTTTCATCCAGTCCTGGCTTTGTCCCCATCTGCAACTCCAGGAAGTTGCTGGTGACTTCGATCGCTGAGGCTTCCCCGGGTCGGTGGCTCACCTCAGCCTGCATCTGGGTTTGTTCGCTGGTCCGCTTAAGTTATAGCTTTCTCCTGCCTGCACAATCCGTAACCCCTATCCCTCTGACTTAAAGCCTCCGAGCTGTGGTCGCCTGTAGTGAGCATCCTCCCCTGCTCTCTTTGTCCTTGTGGGTCTAGGTCTTTCCTGAGCCTATAGTATCATTTGAATGCAATTTTCAGAGAAAGCAGCTATAAACACATTTGCCCATCTGCCATGCTCAACTGGCTCTTCTGAAACACAAATATGTTCATGGACAAGGAAAATGTGTGCCTAAACCCTTATGTGATCTAAGCGTTTTACACAGAGCCTACTTGCAACATGCAAAACATGAGGCCCCACCAAGCTCTAAATGTAAACAGGCGAGCCGAGTTCCTTACTGCGGACATTTTTCTCAAATATGACCACCTACAATCATACAGTCTCTTTTCAAGCTTGGAGAAAGAAAGCGAGAAAAGACAATGCCAACCACCCACAGTTGTCCGCGTCTCCAGTAGTAAGGCCATCATTTGCGGCATGAGTTAGACTATTTGTCACAAAGCTTAGCCGCTGTTATTTTAGGGTGAGACTATGAAATGGTGCAGCGCTACAGCCCTGCACCCTTGCCAGAGCTCTGGACACTTGGTAACTTCTAAGTTTTGGAACTATAACACAGAGGAAGAGTAATTCCCTTGTAAAGGGAATGGAGGTAATTTCTTGCCGTAGTCCTTTAACACCACAACTAAGCTAACCAATCCGGTGGTCTGGGTTGTGTTCTGATGCCGAGCAGGAGAACTCCACTGATCTCTGATGCTAACTGAATGGGCAATTGCCTTGTTTGGCCCTGATGCCCGGGACAGACACTGAGAAGCTGGGAGAAGAGACTGGAGCAGACCATAACCCCAGAGCCTAGTGTCCAGATGCTTCCCTCATGCCCACCAGAAAAGAAAAGCTGTAACAAAAGCTCTTGTACAAGATGCCACCTCTGTTGCTCACCCTTACAATAGGAGACCCTTGGGGAGCCTTGTCCAGAGAGCCTCAGTTCATTTGTCAGTCCTTCCTCTACTGGACACTGTAAGGTCTGCGTCTTTCCCTTTCCCAAAGAAAATTTGTATAAATAACAATAAAGAACAATAATAAAATGGGAAGACATGCTGCAGATCATTAGCATCTTGCTTTCTTGTGTTAGACCTACCGCATGCTTGCACCTTTGCAATATTCTCCCTGGAGAATAGAGAAAGCCCGCCTCACGGAGCCCCACAGGAAAAAGGAAAAGTCGCAAATGGATTTCTTCACCGGTCATCATCTCAGATATAAAAGGGAAATGAGTAAAGTTGTTCAACATGATATATCATTAGGGAAATGTAAATTGAAACAACAGTGAGATACCACAACATGCCTATTCGAAGGACCGAAATCCAGAACCATGACAACACCAAATGCCGGTGAGGATATGGGGCAACAAGAATTGTCATTCATTGCTGGTGGGAATGCAAGCGTTACAGCCAATTTGGAGGACAGTTTGGCAATTTCTTACAAAACTAAACATATTCTTACCATACGATCTAGCAATCATGCTCCTTGGTATTTACCTAAATGAAGTGAGACCTTATGTCTATGCAAAAACTTACCCATAGATGTTTGTGGCAGCTTTATTCATAATTGTCAAAACTAGGAAGCAACCAAGATGCCCTTCAGCAGGTGAATGAATAAATAAACTGTAGTACCTAGACAATGGAATATCATTCACTGCTAAAAAGGAAATCAACTATCAAGTCAGGAAAAGACATGGAGGAACCCTAAATGCATACTACTTAAGTCAAAGAAGACAATCTGAAGCTGATCTGAACAGGCTACATACTATATGATTCCAGTTACATGACATTCTGGAAAAGACAAAAGTATGGAGACAGTTAAAAAAAATAAATAAATAAATAAAAGATCTGTGCTTGCTAGGAGTTGGGGCCAGGAAGGAATATACTGGAGGAGTGCAGAGGATTTTTAGGGCAGTGACACAATTTGGTATGATACTACAGTGATGGATACATGTCATTATACAGTTGTCAAAACCTGTATAACAAATAGAATGAATAACACCAAGAGTGAACCCATACATAAACTATAATGATGTGTCAATGTAGTTCATTGATTGTAAAAAAATGTACACTCACTTGCAGAATGCTAATAAGAGGGGAAGCTGTGGGGAAGAAGACCAGGGGGTATATGGAAAATCTGCTTTCTGCTCAATTTTGGAATGAACCTTAAAAAACTACTCTAAAAAATAAAGTCTTACTTTCTTTAAGTAAATTCATCTCACCGCAGTGATCAGGTTCCACCTCCAGAACTTGACCAAGCATGGTCTCCTTTTCCCCTGTCCTAGGGAGGGAAATTGTCACTGTTCAATCTTTTGAAAAGAAAGGAAGGGCAGAAATGCTGGAAGGAAGGCAGGAGCAGAGGGAGAAAGCTCATCAGCAGAGGGCTGAGAATGGGTGGTAACTAACTGTTACTATATTAGTTTTCTATTGCTGCCTAACAAATTAATATCAATGTAATGGCTTCACACAACACACATTTAGTATCTCACAGTTTCTGTATGTCAGGAATCTGCCAAGGCTTAGCTGGTTTCTCAGCTCAGGGTCTCACGAGGTTGCAATCAAGATGCCAGCTGGAGGGGGGTGGTACCTGGGTGGCTTACTCACTTAAGTGTCTGCCTTCAGCTCAGGTCATGATCCCAGATGGAGCCTGTTTCTCCCTCTCCTCCCCGCTCATGCTCTCTCTCACTATCTCTCTCTCTCAAATAAATAAATAAAATCTCAAAAAAAAAAAAAAGATGCTAACTGGGCTGCACTTCATCAGAGGCTTGAGTGGGGAAAGATACACATCCAAGGTCACTGGCAGAATGAGTTTCCTTGCAGGCATAGAGCTCATAGCTACTTGGGGCGCCTGGGCGGCTTAGTCAGTTAAGCGTCTGCCTTATATTCAGGTCACGATCCCAGGGTCCTGGGATGGAACCCCATGTCAGGCTCCCTGCTCAGCAGGGAGCCTGCTTCTCCCTCTCCTCTGCCCCTTCCCCTCCACTCGTGTTCTCTCTTGCATGCTCTACTCTCTCTCTCTCTTTCAAATAAACAAATATTTAAAAAAAAAACAAAACTCATAGCCACTTGCTGCCTCAAGGAGAGTTTCTGACCTCAGTCCCTCCTTAAGGGCTTTCACCTGAGTACATCAGATCCACCCAGGATAATCTTTTTGGTTAACTCAAAATCACTTGATTTAGGACCTTAATTATAAAATCTGTCCATCTTTGCCAAATAACATGAATACAAGAGTGACATCCTGTCACCATTGCTGTATTTCATTGGGCAGAAGCAAGTCACAGTTTCCATGAACACTCAAGGAGAGGGGGTCATGCAAAGAAGTGACTCACTGGGTGTCACCTTATGGAATGTCCACCACAATTATCCCATATTTTCTTTAGTAGAAAATAAAAGGAGGTGTTGTGAGGATTTTTGACTGATGTCAGTCTCTTGGGTTTCTGAATCATTTCCTCATCAAACTATAAAAAGAACAGATTAATTAATTTATGGCCTGGCTAGGAAGCAGAGTCTCTCCTAAACTTTGTCCAAGAAATGCCTTTGAATATGTCCATTTGGAAAAATGGCACAAAACACCATAAACACTCTTGCTGACTTTTGGCTGCTAGTCACACAAACCAGTGAAAAATGGCTGGGCGACAGGCTTATAAGATGAACAGTAGTAATATTTTAAAAATATGTCCTGCCCTATTCTTTTCACCTTTCCCAACATATACCCCCCCAGTCTGCTCCATTGGAGGCATCTGCCTGGCTGGAGGATGGTTAGGATTTGTTATCAAAAGAATGCCAAGAGAGGGGCACCTGGGTGGCTCAGTTGGTTAAGGATCTGGCTTCAGCTCAGGTCATGATCCCAGGGTCCTGGGATCGAGTCCCACATCGGGCTCCCTGCTCAGCGGGGAGCCTGCTTCTCCTTCTCCCTCTGCCCTTCCACCCTGCTCGTGCTCTCTCTCGCTATCTCTCTCTCTCAAATAAATAAATAAACTCTTAAAAAAAAAAAAAAAAAGAATGTCAAGAGAAAGACCTTGGCCTTTGACATGCACAAATGGTTTTTGGTTTTGTTCGTTTGTTTTCAGCAAGAAAATAAGCTTAAAGAATAGGCTACTATCTTAGGAAAGGATTGTCTGTATTCATTAACTTCCCGCCCCCCCCACCCCGCCTCCGTTGGGTACCAGGGCAGTTTGGCACTTTAGCAGACAGGCCCTGGGCCAAGAGAATATGGGCCAGCCTTGGAGCCCCAGCAGCGGGAGGGGGTGCCCACCGCAGGCTGCACGGACGATGCGGCTGAGAGCATCCCTAGTCCGGGAGTCCAGCCAGCCTGGGTGAAGCTGCGGCTGCCACAAATGTCCCTGGGAATACCGTGGGTAAGCTGCTGCCAGGACACTGCCCTCCTGCCACAGGAAGCAAAGACACCGGTTCGAAGGACCCCAGCTTTTCCCAGCCGCTCGGAGATGGGAGAAGCCACGTGTCCACCCGTATGCCTGGGTATTATCTTAAAATGAGCAGCAGGAAGGAGAGGCTCAAGAACTGGCCACAGGGAAAGAATGCTACCATTTACATGAAACAAGAAGCCCACAAAGCCATACTATATATTTCCTATCAGTACATCTCTAAATATGTAAGCTCATAGCAGTGGGTGCAGATACATAGGTACCAGACCCGGGGCAAAGGAGCTGGGCGTGACAACCGGATGGAGGAGCAACTTGAATATCAATTTCAGAATTATGTTGGTAATCAAAACGTAATTTACAAAAAGAATCATTCGGGGATTTTCTTTTTTAAATACACATTCTCTGCCCCTACTCCAGACAGTGTGATTCTGTCTCTGCTGGGTGGGGTACCAGGATTCTGCCTTTTTAATGGGCATCTCAGAAACTTGGATGCGGAGTGACCCACACCCATCTGCAGACCTGCATTTCTGAACTGCTGCACAAGATTTTGTTTGTTCCAACTGATTAACAAAACTTTGTCAATAACAGGCATGAGGCTTGAGTCATATCTGAATGATCTCAAGGTCTGCCAAAGCAGAGAAACACCTGCCTCTGACTCCAACAGTGAAAACATTCTCTACTAGAATGTGAACTCTAGGAGAACAGGGGTTTCATCTGTTTTGCTCATTCTGCACTGCCAGAGCCTAGAACAGGACCTGTCACACAGAAGGCCCTCGATAAATCTGTGACAAATGAATGAATGCATGAATGCTTGAATGATGAACCTGCAAACCTCTCATACCCCTAATGGTAAGCGAAACAGGCAAATACAAGAGATCAGTCATATCGTCAAATTTTAAGGGGTTTATTTCATTCCCCTTTTCTTGGCTCACATACAAAAAAATTGCTTCTCCTTCTAAAGGGGCTGGGCCTCAGGATCGGCATCCTCCTCCCCAGTGCTAACGTGGCACTCTGCCACATGTAACACCAAAGAAATATAAACCAGACTCTCAAAATCCTCGCAAAGCCACATTTTTACTGATGACTCTAAAAGAGTCCGCAGATGGGGCCTCACATGACAAACATGGAGCAAAACTCCCCCCAAATCCCATTTTCCTACGTCTCCCCCAGAAGTCTTCACACTGCACAGTAGCTCCCTCACGGGCCACGAAGCCTTCTGCGGCCTGGAGTTCTCCCCTCACCCACTTTCCAGATCAATGCAAGAGAGGTCTGGGAATGGGGCATTCCAAGAAAAAAGCTTCCCCAAGGCAAGAGAGGTGCGAGTGCCACAGGTTCTTTGAAATTAATCATTTGTCCCTGTGATAGGTCAATGCAAGATGTAGCATCTACCTTGTTTTCAAGACCCAGTGCCTTTGCTTTCCCGAGGCATCATCCCTGCTCAACAGCCCACCAGGACTCTGCTTTGATGGCAACTCCATTATTCTGCCCTTATTATTATGTTGTCTGCCATTGCTCTCAGCCTGTTTTATTTATGTGCGCTCCTCCGACCCCGCCCCGGGGAGGTGGTAAGATCCTTGAGGGCAGACACTTTGCCTTTTCATATCGTTTGGATTCCTTCCAGAGCCGATCTCCATGTATTTGCGGATCGGGTGCTGGACAAATATTTGCTAATTTCCAAAAGGGCTTCAGGTAAAACTTCCGCCTTTCTTTTCCAAGAAAGAATATGCCTGGGAAGTAAAAAGGCAACCAAGTCATCTCCGAATACAAAGGACAACTGTGTATGTAAATATATGATAGGAATAGTCATTCAAACATGAAATTGATCCTGGAGGACTCATAAAATAAACTGTAGGCGATCTGAACGTCTCCTGTGGATTACCAGCCAATTAATTCTACTGACACTGTACGAGGAATGGTTTATATTAAAGCAGGTTTTGAAAGTAGGCGATGGTAAGTCATTGCCCATTATCTACTTTCTCCTAATGTGAGAAGTGTGTCTGGCTACTGGGCCAGATTTGTATCCATGGCTATGCCCTGCCGTTAGTGGATAAACCCCGGCTGGAAAGGATTATGCCTGAGGAGCCCAGATTCAGGGAATTTGTCTTTTCCTTCGAGCCCCCAAAATACCTGAGAAGGAGCTACCAGAGGAGGAGGAGGAGATCAGTATGGCATAAAGGAAGATCTTAGCAGGGGTTTTATATCATTAGGACGAATGGCGCAAAATAGTCAAATGCAAGAAGAAAGTAGGTCAGTGGGAAAGAAAGGATAGACTCCCAGCAAAAATCCTGCGTGCTTTTCCACCCCGACGCAAAGCCATTCCTGAGAGCCCAAGCAGATGTTGTTGTTGTTGTTTTGTTGTTATTGTTGTTTTGCACTGTGCACACTGTCTGAAATGCAAATCGCCTGCAACGAGCCTTGCCGGCCAGCAAGAGCAGCAAGAACCCTCGAGCCCTCGGAGCGGTGTCAAGTGCAGTTCACGCAGAGCAAAATTAATGCTGTAAACGCAAGACAAAGTTCACTGATGAGCAACTCTCTAATGGGCAATTACCTCTTCTCTTCTCTCTCATTCCTTTTTCCTTTTTTTCGCCCTGGCGTTAAGGTATAGTAGGCAACAGAGGGTCTGAAGAAGACTGCGCTTTTATTTGGTCTGCCAAAGAAGGCAGCTTTCATGCATTTTCTGAGGTGTGCATAATTACAGGTGCAGTTAATGTGCTTAAGAGCTTAGGGGAAGCAATTGTATATGAAAGATAACTTCCTAGCAGACAGCTTTATTACAGCCGGGCCCGGCCGCCTCTCGGCTCCGGAATTATGCACACTTCTCCCTCCTTCCCACCCCTCGTGTCCTAGAGGTGCTCTGGAAGGTGTGGAACCCGCAGCAATATTTGACTGGGAGTGTGGCGAGGCCCCGGGAGTTACGCACACACCTCATACACCTCCTCAAATCTCACAGAACTCACTGATGAAGAGATGACTTTGCGGCAGGCTCAGGACAGAAGCTGTTAACTGATGCCTTACGGAAAACTGACAGCGAGCAACCCCCCATCACAGTTTTAAGAACACACAGGAGGTGTCCCATTTAAGCCACGTTCGAATGGAGACGAGCTTATAGAAGTAGCAGCCACAGCAGCAGAGGTTCAAACAATAGTCCCCATCAGACCAGCCCGTTGTCAGCACCCTACCAGAGTCCTACTAAGATCCTTCCATCCCGGGCACATGGAGACGGGCTGCTCTTTGCTTCCCAACAATGTCCCTTCTCTGTAGGGTAACACCATGTGACGAACATTTTCTCTGTCAAGGGATACCGGCTCAGAATTGGGAAAAAGAGTCAAGGATGTCAGTAAAGAAACCCACCGTGGCTTTCTTGGCTCATGCCGGTAGGCAGGCACGGGACCAAGTCTAATGGAAGGAAGAACACGAAGGAAATAAAGAGCCAGAAATAAAGAGGGAAACATGGAGGGGTAGGGAATCAACTGACTGGTGCAGGCTCCTCTCTCTCCCTGTCTCTCTGCTTTTGTCCCTCTCTGTCTCTCTCTTTCTGTCTCACACACACACACTCAAACAGATGTGCCAAGACAACCACATGATGAGTACAAAAGACACATAGATACAGAGAACAATACACTGAAAGGCACAAACATCAAGATACACAGAGAGAAGCTTCAACCTGAACTTCTTCTGCCCTTTAAAGAATGAGTCAGACAAACTATCATTAAAAAAAAAAAGTTAAAGCCAGTTGTGTTTTTGTGAATGTAAGCACAATTAATCATATTAGCTCTTGGTACTTACTACATGTTCTGACTAAAATGGAATGAAGAACACCCTGTCCCTTGTACACATGTTGTTCATGGTCTGGGAGAAGCAGTGGACCAAGGCCTAGACTATGAGTGACAGTTTATAGCCTATATTGTCCAGTGTCTTCCCAACAATTCTTCTCTTGAACTTTCTGGAGAAGCAGGAAGAGAGTTTAACCCGTGACTTGTTTTCTTAGTCTTTTACCTGTTCCTCATTTAACTAAGGTCCTCCCCCTCAAAAAAATACTTGCCCTTTACAGTCAATAATACTGTATGATAAACTTCAAAGTTGCTAAAAGACCAGATCTTACTTGTTCCTACCACAAAAAAGAAATGGTAATTGTGTAACATGATAAAGGCATCAACTAATGCTAAGGTGGGAATCAGATTCCCATATATAAATGGATCAAATCAACATGTTGTACACCTTAAGCCTACTCAATGTTACAGGTCAATTATGTTTCCATTTTTGAATATACTCCTCTTTACGAAGAATCCAACACTCTCTCCCTTCAATGCCAGTACCCCCATGCCACAGTTGTTGCACTCCAAAAATATCATGTTGGGTTTGGCGTGAACAAAAAGGTCTAGGATGATACTGTTCATATGCTTAACCCAGTGCCTCAGAAGAACCAATAAAGATGGTCATTTTGCTTTTCCACCCTAGCTTGTAGCTTTCATCCTCAAGGTCACCTCACCGTCCAAAATGGTTGATGGACCACCAGCCATGGAAAGGCTAGGCGGGACCTCTCCCAGCTGACTCAACTCTCCTCACGTAGCCTTCCCAGAAGTCCCCTACAAATTTATGTATGATACACACACACACACACACACAACACACACACACACATGGTCAAAACTTAGCCATGGGATCATAACTCACTATAAGGGAAACCAGACAATCTGGTCTTTTTACTGAGCACGTTGTTACCACAAGTAAAATTAGGATTCTGCGTTTGAGGAAGAAGGGAAGATTGGATATGGGGGAACAACTGATTCAGTCATGCTTTACAAGAGCTTAAATACTTTTATTCCTTCAACAAATGTTCGTTGCATGTCAGCTCTGTGCCAGCGGCCTTCGCAGAGTCCACGTCTGGCCCTCGGGAAAGCTTGCGCCCTGACGCTGACGGACGCCGGCCATGGAGGCTGTTCCGGGTACCTTGTGTTTGTGATCTGCCTCACACAGAGGCAGCCGCATCTCACCCGTCAGTCTTCCCTTGGCAGACATTCAGTTCTTATGTCCCCGAACGCCAGGGGACACATGCCCCCCCTTGGAATGATTCCCCTGAAGAACCCCGACGTAGCGTGAGGCGTGAGGACATACTCCCAGGGCAGGCTGGAGGGGTGGGGGACAAGCGGGAGCGCAGCACACTCATACTCTCTCCACAGAACGACTCGCTATTGGGCTCTTGCCTGCGCGGGGGCTTTGAACCCTGTTTTGCAGACTTCCCTTCCCTGTCCGGCTCTCGGCTGGGCTGGCCACAAGACACGATGTGCATGAGAGGCAGAAGGCGGAAGTGAAGCACCCACAGTCACTGTTATGCCCTGAGGGCGCCCGGATGGCTCCCACGTGTGGCTCACCACCTTCCCCAGTCCCTCTTTGACACAGGGCAATGCTGACACACGCAGCTTCTCCAGTCCCCACGGGATCCCCATCAGCTTCTCCAGGTCCTGGGCCAAGTGGGTGCGCCGCTCCGTGGCCAGGGCACCAGCATTTCCTGCAGGCCAGGTGCAGCATGGAGCTGGGGTGGGTGAGCCAGGTGGAGGCTCCCGTTTGCCCTCAATCATTTCCGCTGTCCTCGGGGTCCCCCCAGTTCATCCTCTCAGCTTCATTTTCTCCTGTTTCTCATTCACGCGCACACCCTTCCCACTGCCCTTCCAGCTGACGCTCCACAGCTTCAGGTCCAAGCGCAGACACGCAGCAACAGCATGCGGGCCCGCTCCACCCACTTCCGCCGCTGCGTGAGGTCTAGCCCCGCAACACCGCCATTGCACAACGCTCCCAGCCCGGGTGCTTCCCTAGAGGAACCCTGACTGAGACACCACCCGATTAATTTCCATTCTTCTTTTGGAGCCTGAAGCAGGTGGGCAGTGAGCTAAGGCTCGCAGGAACTGTATTTTCACATTCCCCTTTACCGGCCCTCCCTGGGCGATCCAGGACCTCATGTTAGCATGTGGTTACACGTGACAACTAATAGTTGTTCCCAGCCTTTGAAGCTTCCACTTAAACTCAGAGATGAGCAGAATTATGTCTGACATCCTGTCATATCTGTCATTCTAGCATATGTGGTAATAGCTTGATAGACTAGATTAGACTGATACATAGATACATAGATAGAAAGAATTTTAAAAATAAATACCCTGGTGCTTCTCTATCATACTGTCCTGAGGACTCAAGCCATGGAGCTATCTAATATGTGAAAGAGAATAGTAATGAGGTCCTTGCCATTGCAGACTCCCCCAGTTCAGATTTTATAATTGGAAATATGAGGAAAACCCGCCTTGTATGAATCTCCCCCATTACATTGGATAATATAATATTCAGTATACAAATGTTCCAAACATAATTCTATAAAACTTTAAATATTACTTTCAAATTTAAAAAATGAAACTCATACTTGGAGTGGTGTTTCTTACCAATATGTTAGCATTTAGATATTTACCTTACATAAAAATAATTTGTTTAATAAACATGTGTGCTCTTTTTAAAGATTTTATTTATTTATTTGAGACAGAGAGAGAGAGAGAGAGCAGGGAAAGGAGCAGAGGGAGCAGGACAAGCAGACTCCCTGCTGAGTGCAGAGCCCAACTCCACTTGGGGCTTGATCTCACAACACCGAAATCATGACCTGAGCCAAAACCAAGAGTCCAACACGTAACTGACTGAGCCACCCAGATACCCCAATAAACAAGTGCTTTTATAGATAACCAAAGAATTGTATTTTCTTTTGGGATGATTTTGCTATTTAATTTTATGATTAATTAATTTCATTTTAAATAAATAAGATACTTATAGTATAAATATAGTATAAATAGATGAAACCCTTCTTTTTTTGGAAATTAAATAAACATTTAAAAACTATCTTGACAAAGCATATGTCCAATAGAACAGCATACCCAAAGTTGAGTTTTATAGAATGGAATACTAAAAAGGTGTTACTTAAAACAATAAAGAATATTTTTGGTGAAGTAAGTTTGGAATAAACTGGGTTAAAAATCAAATTGATTTTTTTTTTAAGATTTTTATTTATTTATTTAACAGAGATAGAGAGAAAGCACAGTAGGCAGAGCAGCAGACAGAGGTAGAGGGAGAAGCAGGCTCTCCGCCGAGCAGGGAGCCCCATGCGGGGCCCGATCCCAGGACCTTGGGATCGTGACCTGAGCCGAAGGCAGTCGCTTAACCGACTGAGCCACCCAGGCGCCCCTCAAATTGATTTCTTTACCTCAAGACTCCTCAGTGAGTTTTGTATGCTTCCATGCTCAAACTCACCAAAAAGAGGCATAATGGGCAAATTTTTCCAAGTTTATTTACCAGTGGAAACTTTCTTGGTAAAATATTTTGAAGAACTAACATATTAAGGAACACACTTTGGTAAAATGCCACGGGAAAGTTATACAATATCTCAAAATACCCAGCAACTTTTAAATATATATGATATATATACATATATCATATATACAAGTTTCAAGTTATATACTCACTATATGTCTTAACTGTTTTATTGAAATCACTGTTTTATCATGACATCGCTATATTATTACTCCAGTTATACACAAGAGTACCAAAACACATTGTAAGATCAAATATAAATAACTAATTTGGAGGATTTCACTTTTCATCAGTAATTTGTAGAGTTAACTGATAATATTATGCTTTGCACTTTATTGACCAAATTATTTCTCTCTAGCTTAAATGACATTACGAGACCAGAGTTCCATGCTGACTTGTAGGAAACAATACTGGTAATTTTATTTCTAGCTATAAGATGGAATAAACAACCTGAAAACCCTCCCACTAAAAAAAAAAAAAAAATGCTTTCAAATGCAGATGAAGTATAGCAAATATCCTGTAAAGTGCATAGCTGCACTTATAATAAAGTAGAGGAACTCCCCCACGTGATAAAAATGAACTGGGAATTAGAAATCAGGAAGTTAAGGTCATTTATGTTGGAGCAGAAGGTGCTCCAACCAAATCAACACCCTTGGGTTGTAATGTCTCACAGACACAACAATGAGACTGAGACCTTAGCCCCCGACAAGACTGGGAGTTAGAACTAAGACCTCTGAATGAAGCCAGGACTTTCAAATGACTACATTCTCAATGAAAGGATGAGTTAGGGGTGGAGGGAATTCAACCGCTGGCCCAGAGAAACATCAAGGAAGGTTTTAATTATTGACCTGAGGTTCTACTAGAAAAGGACTGTTCTGAGAATTTGCAACAATGAACTTGCTCTCACTCCAGTTTTTGGATTTAAGTTATAGGCTCACAAGGTCTAGAGACCTTCATGCCAAGAAATTCAAATAAAAATATTTCCAAAAGGCTAATATCCTTAAGGTGTCTGGCAGAAGCACTTAAAACTGCTCTGAAGGGGTGCATCCCAAACTCAGGCCACAGAGAAATTCATAAGACAACCCCACCAAAAATATGTGCATAACCTAGAAGTTAAAGATGCATGAGGAAATAATCCAGTATGGGGGGGAAAGGTCAATAAGCACAGAAAACAGCATAATTAATCCTCCATTAATCCCCCCAATGATAGAACAATTAGAGACTCTATAAATGAGTTGTTTTAAATTATTACACACAAACGAGGGAAACAAAGACATAAGAACAAGAAACTATAAAAACTGGCAGACATTTGAAAACCTATCCAAATAGAGCTTCTAGAAATGAAAAATCTAGTCATTTTGATTTTAAACTCAATGGGTGAATTAGATAGCAAATTAGACACAGCTGAAGAAGTGAACTAGTGAATTGGAAGATATTTCTAGGAAAATTACCCAGAATGAATCACAGAGAGAGAAAGAAATGGAAAATATTTCAATTTGGAAAACATGGAGGACAAAATGAGAAGATCCCACATTTCTCTTCAGAGAGAGATAATACAAAGGTAAAGAGGCAATATTTCCAAAATTGAAGAAAGACAGGAATTCTATAACTCAAGAATAACTTCAAATATCAAGCATAATAAATAAAAATATATCCACATTTAAGACATTGTAGAGAAAGGCTGCAAAGTACTAAAGACAAAGAGAAAAATTTTATGTGAAGCATCGAGAAAACACTGGGTGCCCACAAAGGAACAGCAGTTGACAAGACTTAAACTGCAATAACTGGGCCCAGAAAATAATGGAAAAAGCATTCAAAGTGCAAAGAGAAAAACAGTCCTCTTAGAATTCTAAACCCAGCCAAACTATAATTGAAAGATGAGGACATTTAAGGACATTTTTCAGACATACTAAGACAGTTTTTTATTAGCAAAACTTCACGTAAAAAATACAACTGATTATTACTTTAGCAAGGAAAGAAAGTGAACAGAGAGGCAAGATTGAGATGCAAGAAAGTTGAGCAAGGAAATTAGTAAATATATGTACTTATAAAGAAGCTCTGATTAGTATAAAGCAATGATAATGAATAAAGGTGAAAATAAGATACAACTAAAACAGTGGGCAGAAATATTATGAAAGATGAGAGAGATAGTTGAAGTTAAAACAGCCTAAGGTATTAGTCATGTGTTATCAGTCAGGATGTGTGCAAATATAATGCTCTAACTCAGCATGAATACAGGCATACCAGGGAGATACGGTGGGTTTTGTGCCAGACTGCCGCAATAAAGTGAACACTGCAATAAAGTGAGTCAAATGAATTTTTTGGTTTGCCAGTGCATAGAAAAGTTATGTTTATGCGATACTGTAGTCTATTAAATGTGCAATAGCAATGTGTCTAAAAAACAATATATATACCTTAATTTAAAAATACTTTATTACTGAAACAATACTAACCATCATTTGAGCTCTCAGTGAGTGATAACATTTTGTTGGTGGAGGGTCTTGCCTCCACGCTGACGGGTGCTGACTGGTCAGGGTGGTGGTTGCTGAAGGGTGGGGTGGCTGTGGCAATTTCTTAAAATAAGACAACAATGAAGTTTGCTCCATCAATTGACTCTTCCTTTCACAAACAATTTCTCTGTAGCGTGTGATGCTGTTTGATAGAATTTTACCCACGGTAGAACTTCTTTTGAAATGGAAGTCGATTCTCTCAAACCTGCTGCTGCTTTATCAACCAGATTTATGTCATCCTCTAAATCTGTTGTTTCAACAATCTTCACAGCATCTTCATTAGGTAGATTCCATCTCAAGAAACCACTTCCTTTGCTCATCCGTAAGAAGCAACCCCTGATTCATTCAAGTTTTATCATGAGATTGCAGCAATTCAGTCTAATCTTCAGGCTCTACTTCAAATTCTAGTCCTTGTGCTGTTTCCACCATACGCGGTTATTTCCTCCCCTGAAGCCTTGAACCCCTCAAAGTCATCCATGAGGGTTAGAATCAATTTTTTCCAAACTCCTGTTAATGTTGGTATTTTAACCCCTTCCTCTGAATCACAAGTGTTCTGAATAGCAGCTAGAATGGTGAATCCTTTCCAGATTTTCAATTTACATTGCCCAGTTCCATCAGAAGAATCACTTATAACATTATGAAATCTATTTCTTCAATAATAATAAACTAAAAATCAAAATTCTTCCTTGACCCATGAGCTGCAGAATGGATGTTGTGTCAGCAGGCATGAAAACAACAATCTCATTGTACATCTCCATCGGAGCTCTTAGATGACCAGGTACATTGTCAATGAGCGGTAATATTTTGAAGGTAATCTTTTTTTCTGAGCAGGAGGTCCCAACAGTGGGCCTAAAATATTCAGTAAACCATGTTGTAAATAGATGTGCTGTCATCTAGGCTTCATTGTTCCATTTAGAGAGCACAGGCAGAGTATATTTAGCATAATTCTTAAGGGCCCTAGAATTTTGGACTGGTAATTGAGCACTGGTGTCAACTTAGTCACCAGCTGCATTAGCCCCTAAGAAGAGAGTCAGCAGGTCCTTTGAAGATTTCATGGCAGGCATTGACTTCTCCTCTCTAGCTATGAAAGTTCTAGATGACATCTTCTTCCAAGAGAAGGCTGTTTCATCTACATTATAAATCCGTTGCTTAGTGTAGCCACCTTCATGAACTATCTTAGCTGGACCTTCTGGAGAACTTGCTGCAGCTTCTACATCATCACCTGCTGCTTCACCCTGCACTTGTATGTCATGGAGACAGCTTCCTTCCTTAAATTTCATGAACCAACTTCTGCCAGCTTCAGACTTTTCCTCTGCGGCTCCCTCCCCTCTTTTAGCCTTCATAGAATTGAGGAGTTAGGGCTTTGCTCTTGGATGAGGCTTTGGCTTAAGGGAATAGTGTAGCTGGTTTGATCTTCTATCCAGACCACTAAAACTTTCTCCTTATCAGCAATAAAGTTGTGGGGGTTTTTTCTTATCATTCATGTTTTCTTCACTAGAGCAGTGCTTTTAATTTCCATCAGAACTTTTTTTTTTCCTTTTTTTTTGCATTCACTACTTGGCTGTTTGTCACAAGAGGCCTAGCTTTTGTATCCCAGCCTTTGATGTGTCTTCCTCACTAAGCTCAATCATTTTTAGCTTTGATTTAAAGTGAGAAACATGTAATTCTTCCCTTTCACTTGAACACTTAGAAGCCATGATAGGGTTATGAATTGGCCGACTCTCAATATTGTTGTATTTCAGGGAATAGGGAAGCCTGAGGAGAGGGAGAGAAACTGGGGAAGAGCCAGTCAGTGGGGCGGTCAGAACACTTACACATTCATCAGTTAAGTTCACTATATTATATGGGTGCAGTTCACAGCACCCCAAAACAATTACAATAGTAACATCACAGGCCACTCATCACAGATCACCATAACAGATATAATAATAATGAAAAAGTTTGAAATAACTGCAAGAATTACCCAAATGTGACACCAAGACACAAAGTGAACAAATACTTTTGGAAAAATGTCACCAATAGACTTGCTCGACACACGGTTGCCACAAACCTTCAATTTATTTAAAAAAAAAATTCATATCTGTGAAGCACAAGAAAGTGAAGTGCAATAAAACAAGGTATGCCTCTATTAAGTTTCATGTTACACTTTTAGGGTAACCAGTAAAAGAACAGGAATAGGATGCATAGCTTCCAAAGAAACTGGAGTGTAGGGAGAAAGAAAATAGGGAAAACTAAATTAACCAATAAATTAGAAGATAGAAAAGCTAAAGCAAAGACAGGGTAAATAAAAGCAAAAGGAAATCTGTAATCATAATAGATGGAGATCTACCAGGTAAAAGAAAGATTCGCAGGTTACTTCTTAAAAATCAAAATCTGGCTGTATGCTTTTATAAGAAATATGCTTAAAACAGTATTACAGACAGGTTAGAAATATAAGAATAGAGAAAAGAGATACCAGAAAAACACAAACCCAATGAAAGCTGGTACAGCTACATAAAATGTGATAAAACAAACTTTAAGTCAAAATGTATTAGCAGAGGAAAAGATGGTCATTATATAGTGATAAAAGTTCACCAGGAAGATATTATAATTTCTTTTCTTTTTTTCTTTTTGAGAGAGAGAGAGAGAGAGAATCTTAAGTAGGCTCCATGCCCAACATGTGAGCCTGACATGGGGCTCAGTTTCACAGCCCTGAGATCGTGACCAGAGCCAAAATCAAGAGTTGGATGCTTAACTGACTGAGCCACCCAGGCGCCCTGGAAGATATTATAATTTTAAACTGTATTTTAGGGGTGCCTGGGTGGCTCAGTTGGTTGAGCAACTGCCTTCAGCTCAGGTCATGATCCTGGAGTCCCAGGATCGAGTCCCACATCAGGCTCCCTGCTCAGCAGGGAGACTGTTCTCCCTCTGACCCTCCCCCCTCTCATGCTCTTTCTCTCTCATTCTCTCTCTCTCAAATAAATAAATAAAATCTTTTTAAAAAAATAAAAAATAAACTGTATTTTATAACACAGCTCCAAAATATATAGAATTATTAAAATTATAAGAGAAACAGACTCACAAACATTGTGGGAGATTCTACCAGTGTCTCTGAATGCCTGGTAGATAGACTAGAATAAAACATGGAAGGGGTATAGAAGATCTTCATAGAGGATGCAGAAGGATAGAGAATAACATGATTACTAAGAATAATATATATAAACCTGAATGCTCAAATTAGAAAATATACATTATTTTCAAATACATAAAAACTATTTTTTAGGGGCACATGGGTGGCTCAGTCAGTTAAGGGTCCAACTTTTGATTTGAGCTCAGGTCATGATCTCAGGGTCCTGGGACTGAGCCCCATATCAGGCTCTGAGCTCAGAGAGGAGTCTGCTTGAGATTTTCTTTCTCCTTCTCCCTCCGCCCCTCCCCCTGCTCACGCTCTCTCTCTAATAAATAAATCAATCTTTAAAAATATGTATTTCTTTTAAATCATGGTAATTTTTATGGACTACATGTTCGTGTCCCCTAAAGTCATTATGTTGAAGCCCACCCCCCAGTGTGATGGTATTTGGAGGTGGGGCCTTTGGGAGGTGATTAGGTTGAGATGAGGTCAGGAGGATGGTGCTCCATGATGGAATTAGTGCCCTTTGAAGAGGAGGAAGAGGCCATTGTGAGGACAAAGCAAGAAGGCAGCTGTCTGCAAAGCAGGAAGTAGGCTCTCACCAGACACATCTGCTGGCCCTTTGATCTTGGACTTCTAGCCGCCAGAACTGTGAGAAAAGAAGTGTTTGTTAAGCCAACGGCCTGTGGTATTTGTTATAGCAGTCAGCGCTGACTAGGACAAGAATATAACTGAGACATAAATGCAGCAGGACTTCAAAGTCCTCACTCTAAACAGCACTTGTCAGACTTTTATTAGAAGCATCACATTCCACTCAGGACCCCCAATTAGAGACCAGTAATACAAATGTTGGAGAGGCTTCTGTAAAGAAATGAAGGATACTTGAAAGTTTTACAAAGTGACTCCTTAAATCCAAACCAGTGGCCGTAAGTTTATATAGTCGTTTTTATTAAAGGGACTAAGATGAGCATTCATTTACATTTTGGAAAGCGAGAACAGGATACGACAAGAGTATTCTCAAAAGTGATTTTCTCTGCAGTAAGCTCAAGGACAGGGAGAAGAATGTAAAGTAATGATACACAAGCCAAGAGACCATGTACAGTGGATTCATGGTGTCCTTGGGAACGGGCCACTCTCTCCATCTCTTGGGACCACTCGGCCTTTTGTCCACCTGCAGTCTGCATGTCTGCTGCCTTCTCCCCTCCGTGCAGACCAGCGTCCCACGTGCATCCATCAGCCTGCCAGGGCCACAGACAGCCACTCCGGACTCTAAGTTTATGTGGCCTGCAGGCCGGCAGCAGTGTCTCCCATTTTCATAATTTCAAATTACAGGAAAGAGCCAGGCCATACAAGACCTAAGTCCCCAGACAGCATGGAGCCAGGAGTCTTCTACCTCTGCCCAATTTTCAAAGGCCAGGAGAAGTGGCAGGTTTTAATGGGACATGGCCGCTCAGAGCAGGAAATGCTGTGTGCAGAGAAGCCATAATGAACTACCCTATACATTGAGCAACAGTGACCCACTCTACTCATTTTCCAAGAAGAAAATAAGGATGTAATTTGCAAGAGGAGACATTAACATTGATAAAGAAGAGCTTGCCTAGTGGAGCAATTGTGATCTCTTGGATATTCCTTTAACAAGTGTTTATTAAACACCATGTTTACATTTTAATACCATGTGCCAGGAATTGAACAGGGCCGGGATGATACCAAGGTAACTCTGCCTACAAAGAACTCATCATGTAATGGAGTACAGTAAGAAAGCCTGTGCCATCTGCTTCTCTAGAAAATTTAAAGAGAGATCCTTCCAGAGAACTTCAAATACACTGGAGTCCGAGGCCCTCACACAACTCCTGTGTGTCCTCTGGAAATTATACCAAGCCCCTGCTTGCACGCTCCTCTGTGCATGAGCCTTGGGTTTCTTGTACCTCTGGGAATATCCACTTCATCTTAGGAAAGCCCTTGTAGAAAGGCTATCAGAAAGGAATCGAGCACCTTTGTATTTTGCTGATGTTTCCTTTAACCAAGGTCGGGGACCACCCAGTCCATTTCCTCTTCGGCTGTTGAGAGCCAGGATTTACCAGCACGTGCAATCAGGCGTGGACAGAGTTGGGTGTCTTCGGCATGAGGCTGCGTTGTTACCACCACTGCCATCTGTTTTGCAGACACATGCTGCTGGGTTTACACGGCAGCCCCTTGCTCTGGGCTGCTCACAGAACATCACAAACGTATTAGTCCTAATGCACTACTACATTTCTGCAAGGAAATAAAATACTATTCCCTGGTGGGAAAGTTAAAGCCCAGTAAGAGGACTTAACCCACTGCACAAAATTAGTGATGAGAGAGTCCTGAGCTCCTAATTCTCAGTCCCTTGTGAGAAACAGAAAACCCACAGCCAGCCGTTGGAACTCTCCAGGTGCAATCCCAGAGTCACCTGTTTCTAATTATCCCTGTTTGTGTGATGAGTTACTGATTAAGACGAGAGTCAGAAGAATGGAACCAGGAGAAAGCAGAAGTACAGTCTCTTAAAAGGGTGTGCAGGGCACAAGGGAGCAGCCCCGAGGGGGGCACACAGCCAAGGCAGTCTCGGCCACTGTAGGGCATTTGCCAGAACCAGGCTTCCTACTGGTCGTGGAAACCCCTCCACATGGCTTGTCTGCATGTCATGTCTCTTTGATTGGCTGAGGGGAGCCAAGAGAGCTCTGTGGGAGAAGAGAGCAGGAGGCTTCATACAAACTCACTTGGGCTTTGGGGAATCAGCCCGTGAGAGGGGGAAACCCGATCTAACACCAATCTTCCAAAGAGGTTTGGTTAACAACGCAGCAGAAGGGCTATTTTCTACCATGGCTCCTCTATAATCCAGCCCCACCTACAATGTAATGATCCCTGAGGGGGCTTGGCTAAAGTATCACGCGATATTCCATGAGAAAGACCCTCCTCAGAGAGGGCAATTTTGACTATGACTTTGTTTTTCCGTTCAGCTTCTAGAACTTGTTATTGTGAAGGCCTCCCCCCCTCAAAAAAACAATCTTGATCCAAAATAAATGGATTAAACTGTATGCAGCATTCCATCAAATGAAGTCCATTGAACTTTCTGATTTTTTTTTTTCTAAGAACAGCTAATGAGTGTCTTTCCAACCACCTTTCTAACCAGGAGGGCCAGTAAAATTGCCCTGAGACTCTTCTGTATTTTGGTCCCACCATACATTTTACATTTATTAGCTGAGGGACCTTGGGAAAGTTATTTAATTTATGGAAGCCTATTTCCCCACCTGTAATCTAAAGATGATAACACTACCCATCATGGTCGTGAAGATTAAATGAGAAAATGTAATTCCATTTGGTAACCACCACAGTAATAATTGTTTCAAGCAAGGAATCATCAACAGATGCTAAAATCAGTGGGTGAGTGTGTGATAAGAAACAGGATATTTATATAGTCTCAAAGAATCTCCCCCGGAAGATACTTATTAAATACTAAGTGAAAAATAATAACTTGACAGAGAAGAAACAGACAGACACCTCCCTAGTCAAGGGAGCAGAGGCTATAGCATCACCAGTAATGGAACAGAGTTCCTGATAAACAATATTGAGAGGACACAAGAGCACAACTGGCCGGCCAAAATCACATAACCTGAATCTGATCATGTGGAAACACCAGACAAACGCTAACTAAAAGACCGCCTACAAAATACCTGGCCTATACTCTTCTAAAATATCAAAGTCATAGAAGTATTATCATCCCCAAATACCTGGCCCCTGTGAATAAGTCCCCTTGCATGGTAAAAGGGTCTTTCTAGATGTGGAGATCATCCTGGGTTATCTGGATGGGTCCAATCTAATCAGATGAGGCCATAAAGCCAAGACCTGTCTTCCCCAGTTGTGGTCAGAGATGTGACAATGAAAGGAGCATCAAAGAGCTGTGACCATCTGAGAGGGTCTCAATGCAGCGGACATTGCTGGCTTCCAAGGTAGAGGAAGGGACCACACGTCCACGAATGCAGGTGGTAT